>NC_139004.1:30375692-30526692 GCF_964374135.1 Grampus griseus | reverse complement strand
CTGTGCAAAGATGTGGGTGTAGAGGAGCCATAGGGATTGTGTTAGTACAGGCCAGCTGTTACCACTCTGAGGCCCAAGGGGAAGGAGCAGTTACTGATACCGGGAAGGGGAGCTGTCTGGAGAAGCAGCGTGACATCACCAGCCCAGGGCAATGGCCCAGGGAGGGAGACTGAACAGGGACCAAGCCTCACTCTCTCTTGTCCTCTGAGCTCCTGCTGGGGCCTCGCACGGGCTGAACCCAACCAGAGGCCAGAGGACACGTGGGCATGGACGTAGCCCACGGGTTGTTCCCTGGGTCCTGGAGCAGGGGGAAGGGCAGAGAGTGCACGGGTTGCAGTAAACGAAGGCACGGTGCCCTCCCCTGCACTCTCTCCAGCTCTCTCCGTGCACAGTAGGCATTCCAGACCAGACTGCCCTGGGGACTTGGGTCAGGAGAGGCTCCAATTTCTGGCACCCCTTCGAATAACCTCTGCCTTTGGGGCAAAGAATATATTGGCCATTATCATTAGGAATTCTTGAATCATAACTGATGATTAATACAGAATCTGCAATACACAGAGTTTGGGTCATTTTCCCCCAGTGCAGATCCTTATACTTGCTCCTGTAAAAACCCAACTGCACACTCATCTGGCAGGAGTCCACCCCGCGGCTTCTTCCTGGTCATGGATGGCTGTGAACCTTCAGAGCGTTAGGGCTTGTTTTCTGATGGTCCGGCTGTATCAGTCTACTGGTAAGAAAATGGAAGCCCAGGGAAGGGAAATGACCTATTGTAAAGAAAAAGGCTTCTTCCTTTACTCTCTGCTACTGCCGTACTCACACTTCTGCTCACCATATGTGTGGATGTTTCCCCACCCTCCAGTTCTCTGACACCAGCTGGGTGTCCCACCATTCAATTCAGGTCTGATACCATCTACCTGAAGTTAGCATCCAATCCCACAAGCAAGGGCTCAGTCCCACAGGATTGCCCTGACTTCAGATGCCAACCAGGAGTCCAGGATGTCACCTGTGCTTCTGACCAATCCACCATAAATCAGGGTTCCTACGGCCCCCTCCTTGGGTTCAGTCATAGAACAGCTCACAGAACTCAGGGAAACACTTAGTTATGTTTCTCAGTTTATCATATAATAGAGGATATGATAAAGGTTCCAGATGAAGAGATACATAGGGCGAGGTATGGGAGGGGGCTCAGAGCTTCCACGCCCTCTCCCAGGCAGGTGTACCACCCTCCTGCACCTTCATGCGTTCAGCAACCCGGAAGCTCTCTGAATCCTGTACTTTTGGGATTTTAGTGGAGGCTTTGTCACATTGGCATGATTGATTATTAACTCAATTTCCAGCCCCTCTCCCCACTCCAGACGACGAGGAGTGGGGCTGAAATTTCCAAGCTTCAAACAGCTTGGTCCTTCTGGTTCAGCCTGCACCCAGGAGAGCGCTAAGAGTCCCCTCATGAGAACAAAAGATGCTCCCATCCCTCAGAAAATTACCAGGGTTTTAGGAGCTCTGTGCCAGGAACCAGGAGCAGAGAAGGGACTAAATGACATCAGAGACAGAGGAGAGTCAGGCCCATCCTTCCCTTGTCCTCTCAGTCCCTTTCTTATTTTGTCTCATTTGTTCATTCATTCACACATTCCAGCAGCGAGTGAGTGATTTCTGGTTCAGTTAATAGGACTCCATCGTGTCTGGTTCTTCTCTCCTTCTGGGCTGATGAAACACCCACTTCCCACTGGGGAGGGATGGCAAAGGGAGGGACAAGCTTACATGTACGAAGGCCCTGAGATTCTGGGGCTACTTGATACCACAGAATAAGCCCATGCCGACTAATACATAGCTCATGTTTCAGAAGAAAAGATGTCGACAACAACGCAACACAAGTGAGATAAGAGAAAAAATAATAAAAAGACCCAGAAGAGGAGTGCTAAACCCCGTCTGGTCCATGGAGACAGCCATGGGCAGCAGTGCCAGGTCGGATGTGTCCCTCACTGCAGGACAGAGCTTGGTCCAGACTCCAGCCCGAGTTCATCACCAATCTGCTGTGTGACCCTGAGCTAGTCACTTTCCCTCTCTGTGTATAAAATGAGGGGGTTAGACAGGGTCGTCGCGAAGGTTCCTTCCAGCTCTGTGCTTCCCTCCCCCGGGGCCTCAGTGGAGTCCACATGGCCTTGTGGGGATGAGGACTGATTGAACAGGAAGCAAAGGGAAGGGAAACAGTTGTTGTGCAGGCGTTCAACGTCCGAAACAAGAGTTGTAAAAGCCATAACATGAGATTTGCTGGCAGGGTTTTGTGGAGAGAAGGAAAGGCTCTTGAAAACCATCACGAGAAAGGCCTGGAGGTTTTGCCTTAATGACAGCCTGGGAGACTCCCTCTTTCCTTCCTGCACCTTCTCTCTGCCCGGCACAGGCACTCTCTCTCCGCCCCTTCCCCACAGCCGTCACCCCGGGGGGCAGTGGGCAAGGATGATGGAGAACTGGCAATGGCACTCACCTCTGGATGAGTTTAGGTGAATGACGGGCCTCTGAGGGCCTTGGGTTCCTCCTTGGCTAAGTGGGGCGATGGTTGCTGTCCTCCCCACTGGGCATCCAGTGGGAGAACGGGCGAAGTGCCTGGCCCGGGTAGGCTGCCCCGTGGATGTTCACAGGTGATGAGTCTTTGCCCCGCCGCGTCCCTGACCTTCCCCAGGTGGCCCCCCTGCTCCCGGCCTTACCAGCCGTCCCTATGTAGTAACCTTCCCGCTTAGCCTCCCCACTTCTCCGAGCTGTGAGCCGTCTGGTTCCAGAGATCACCACCTCTCCCAGGCTCCAAATGCCCCCACTCAGCTCCGGCGACCATCCCTACGAGCTCCGGCCATCCATATACCATCGCCACCCAGAGCCGGGATGATGACACGCTCGCTCTCAGGGCCGTGAAAAGGAGCTCCTCCTTAGCGTTTCCCATCTCTCTTGCTCGCCCTCCTCCTGGCCTCCCGCTGATTTCAGTTACACAGGAAAACCTCTGAAGCGCTGGTTCTCAAACTCACTTGGGCGTCAGAGTCACCAGGAGGGCTGGTTAAAGGGGCTTGTTAAACGTAAATTGCCAGTCTGAGCCCCAGAGTCACTGATGCAGGAGGCCTGGGAATGTGCATTTCCAGCTGCTGGTCCGGGGACCACACTTTGAGAATCACTGTCCTGGAGAATTTTGAAGCGGCGCCAAATCCCCTTGAGGGAGGCCCGGGAAATTCAGGGATGGGCAGCTCTCCTCCCCTGAGGCCAGGCTGACGTTGCTTTTATTCTTCCTGTTCCCTGGATTTGCTGCTCTGGCTGCTGGGAAGTCTCCTTCTGTGGCTCCTGAGACGTTTGCCTAATTTATGGGACTTGGCGGACACTCAGAGGCTGAGGGCAGACAGAAAACTCCTAACGTACAGCACATCCGACTCTTGTGTGTGGACGTTTTTTATGGCTCGTCAGGGAGAGCTACACGTGGAAGGCCTGCTCCCTGGCCTGTTGTAAAACTCAGTGATGGAGTGCAATGGAGTGCTACGATCTCTCAGGGGGATGAACCCTTGCCCACCCTGGAGCAGGCGGGAGGTCTTTCTGAAAGGCGCTGGAGCTGGCACTCGATGGCCTTGTGGGGATTTGTGTGCCCTGGGACTGCCCATCCTCTGTGCCATTCAGGCTGGCCTCTGTAGGAAATGGCCTTTGAGGCTGTCTCTGGTCAGCCGACTCGTGGGTTGGTAGGCTGGTTCCCCGTGGACAGGTGACCAGGACGGCCACCTCAGAAGAAGAAGATGCGTCCAGCTACAGCTCCCTTTTTCTGAGTGATGGGACAATCACCTTGCTGGGTGCTGAATGCGAAAGAGCTTCCCTTCCCTGATTACCTGCTGGCTGCCTCATCCCATTCTGTCTCTCACGAGAACCCATGAGGCCCTGAAGCGCGGCGCCAACTCATTGCGTGGGCTCAGTCAATACTTGTGCATCAGGGAGGTGGGATTCAGAGCCGGCTCTTTTCTGCACCAGGAAGCGGGGAGGGCACTGCCCTCCGCCATGCCCACCTCAGAGCCGCCAGTTTGTCCGGTTTGTCTCTCTCCCTGCAAAGGTACCAAAAGCCAGGGCTCCCAGCCTTTCAGGTTTGGTCAAGTGTGAGCAGAAAAATCAAGCAGACAGGTGAAGAGACACCCACTGTCCGTCCTCGTGGAGTCTTCCTCACGTTGTACAATTAGCAGCAGAACCCTCCAGGATTCCTCTTGCTGGGTGTTGGGGCCACACTCTGTTTGGGCCGATAGTCTTTCTTTCACAAAACAGGCACAAGCAGCTTGAGGTGGTGAGGAAACCAGCCTCTAAGAAGTCACCCAGTTCTCTGGGGATAAAGGGGGAGACTGTCCCCACTTCCCTCCTTTTGGGTTTCTCCAGATCTCCTCACTCTGAGTCATATTGTTGACCACCCTCTTTAATGCTCTGGACATAAGCATGAGGAAAAAGTCCCTTCTCTGTTTTCTTCCCAGTTCAGCCAAAATCTCTGAGACTCGCTTCTGGGAATTTACTAAGAAACTGAGGATGAAGCAGATCCCTTTGGAGGGCGATAATAAAAGCCCTCAGCACCTGCAGACGTTCTCCTAAGCTTTCCACCAGTATTAACTCACTGAATCTTCATGAAAGCCTAGGATGAAGGATTATTATTTATTTCCGTTTTGTAGACGGGGAAACTGAGGCTCAGAGAGGTTATGTCAACATGGCCAACATCACACAGCTAGTAAATGGGGAGCTGGGATTTGAACCCAGGCAGCCCGGCACCTGAATGTGGCCTCTATCAAGTTTGGGCCCACCTACTTTTCCAGCCTCATCTCCTGTTCCCCGAAGCTCCCTAGGATCTAAACCCAGAATTTATTTCTCTTTCCTGAAGATCCCAGGCTTTTCTAGACTTCTTGACGTTTGTCTGTTTTGGCCTCTCCCCTGTGGGGTTCTTGCTTGCTTGGTCCCCTCCCCTACAAATTTCCACGCACCCGTTTGGGACCGGTAGAAACGTCTTTTTTGGGAGCAGCCTTCCCTACCCCCAGTGTAAGTCAGTCTACGGTCCTCTGTGCTTCCAGAGGCCTTTCAGTTCATTTATGTTGCACTCAGGTGTTTCACTGTTTGCTTGTCTGTCACCCCGATGGCCTCTGAGACCCGAGGGCAGAGGCTAAGGCTGGATGGGCAGTCTGACTCCTAGGCCTGTAACTGTGCGCCTACCTTCGCTTGGCTTCCCTCTAGTAGCCACGTGGCTTCTGTGGCAGAGGAGGCTAATTGCTCCCTAATCTCCACTCCCTCCTTCTGCTGTTAGAGAAGTTTTGGCTGGGCTTGTGGTGCCCAGAACAGAGATGATATTTCCCTGCCAGGTGCATCCGTATACCAGGTTTTGGCCAATGCAATATGGGAAAAGCAATTTCTGAATCATGTCCTTAGATGGAAGGGAGGGCATACCCCTCCGCCTTTCTGATGGACACGGTGGGCATGGTGGAGAGCTTTCCTGACCCTGTGAGTGGTAGCCACACTCTATAGATGGCAGAACAACAAGATGGGAGGAGGCTGGGCCCTGATGAGTACGGCCGCCATCCCAGCTCAGACTTCTCCTTCAGAGAGAAATGGTGTCACCATTGACCATGATGTTTAGCGCTGCTAGGTGAGGCCTCTGTCCATCATAGCCAAGTCTGTATCCTAAATAACATGCCCACTTGCCCGTGAAGAGCACTTTTTCCTGGGAGGTGGTCATCTTCAGTCTCCCCCAGCCGTTGGAGGTCCGACGGAGGCTGTCTCCTTTCCACTGTGTGGATGCTCTGAGTTCCTTTCTGAGGGGCACGTCCAGATCCTGACCCGAGCCAGAGCAGCGACTCTCAAACCTGGTCACACATTAACACACAGAGGTTTGGTCCCTACCCCATGCCTGAAGCTGACAGGTTAGAGCCTTTGGGCGTGGGACCCAGGAACTGTGCTTTTAATAAGAACAGTATCCCAAGGTGACATGGCCCCAAGATTTGGAAACCAACTGCTTAAGTTTATTTATGCTTCAGGACCTCCCAGCTTAGGTTCCCAACGTGGCCCACTGTATTTATTCAACAAATATGTACTGAGCAAGCACCTGTTCTGTGCTGGGCCCTGTGGGGATACAGGCAGAGTCTCTGCCTTCAGGGAGTTTACCTTCTAGTAGAGCAGACAGACAATGAACAGCTAAACACATACATGTGTAATTTCAGGTAGGGGTACATGCTGTTTAGCAAAAGAAAACCAGGTAATGTGATAGAGGCTGGAGAGGGGCCAGTTTATTTTATTTTCTATTTTTTAAAATTTTAATTTTTTATTGGGGTGTAGTTGATTAGCAATGTTGTGTTAGTTTTACGTGTACAGCAAAATGACTCAGTTGTACCTATATATGTATCTATTCTCTTTCAAATTCTTTTCCACTTAGGTTATTACCGAATATTGAGCAGTGTTCCCTGTGCTATACAGTAGGTCCTTGTTAGTTATCTATTTTATATATAGTAGTGTGTATATGTCGATCCCAAACTCCCAGTTTATCCCTCCCCTCACCTTTCCCTTTTGGTAGCCATAAGTTTGTTTTCTAAGTCTGTGAGTCTGTTTCTATTTTGTAAATAAGTTCATTTGTATCATTTTTTTTAGATTCCACATATAAGGGATATCATATGTTATTTGTCTTTCTCTGTCTGACTTACTTCACTTAGTATGATAATCTCTAGGTCCATCCATGTTGCTACAAATGACATTATTTCACTCTTTTTAATGGCTGAATAATATTACATTGTATCTATGTAGCACATCTCCTTTATCTATTCATCTGTCGATGGACATTTAGGTTGCTTCCGTGTCTTGGCTATTGTAAACGGTGCTGCAATGAACATTGGGGTGCATGTGTCCTTTCAAACCATGGTTTTCTCTGGATATATGCCCAGGAGTGGGATTGCTGGATCATATGGTAGCTCTATTTTTAGTTTTAGAGAAGGGGCCAATTTAGATGGGTTGAGAGGGAAGGCTTCCTGAGCAAGTGCATTTGAGCAGGTCTGAATGATGTAAACGAATGAGCAATGTGAATAGTTATAATGTTAGTTACATAATATTGTAATAATAACTATATAATTATAATCATATAATGTTAGTTATAGGCTGAGCTGATATAACAAATAGACCCTCAAAGTCAAACAGTTTAAAGAATAAGTTTCTTTATTTCTCACATAACTCTGCAGGATGAGTGTTCAGGCTGATGGGATGGCTGTCCTCTATAGAGTCATTCAGGGACCCAGACTGCTCTATCAGCTACAAATTTTGACTTCTAAGGCATCACCATCCTGATTGGCTGGAAGGTCAAAGAACTTGGAGGAGCATCATGGGATATCTCTATGGGCCAGTCTGACCATGACAGACATCACTTATGCTCATGTTCCACCACAGTGAATTTGGTCACATGGTCACCCCAACCGCAAGGGAGCCTAGGAAATGTAGTCATGTGCCCTGGAATGAGGGGATGATGGATTTTGGTGGACAGCTAGTGGTCTCTGCCAGAGGCAGGGGGAACAGTCAGTGCAAAGATCAGGGAGTGAGTTTGGTGTGTTCAAGGAATAGTGAGGAAGCCAGTGCAGCTGGAGAAGCGTGAGACTGGAGCAGAGAGGGGAGAAGATGAAGATGGGGAGGCAGGCAAGGCCTACTGCCAGGGGCTTCTCCCTCTCCCACTCACTTTAGTAAAAGTTTAGCAATCTTTCTGAGCGTAGCATTCTTTCATTGTATGCAGAAGAAAAGAGAGTAACATAATGAACCCTGAGGTACCCATCAGCTTATCGATGTTTGACCAAACCTACTACAATTTAAAAGCAATACACAGATTTCTCAGGTAGCAAGAGGGAGGGTACCTACTGCCTCACACAATCTTTCAGGGAAAATTTTGACAGATATTTGTAAACATTTCAGACCTTTAGAAGAAAAAAAATACCATAACCATCCGATCCTTATTGTTACCTTTATCAGAATTTCTTATTTTCACATCAAATGAATCAGATATAAATTTTTAGAGATGAAACTTGTTACTTTGGCTGGGCAACAAATTACCCCAAAGCTAAGTGGCATAAACCGACAATAAACATTTATTATCTCCTATCGTTTCTGTGGGTCAAGAAAGTGAGAGTGGTTGAGCTGGCTGGTTCTGACTTGGAGTCTCTCATGAGGCTGCACTCAGGGTGTTGATCGGGCTGCAGCCACCTAAAGAAGCTGTTTATAGGGTGGCTCACTCACACAGTTGACCGTTTGGTGCTGGCTGTTGGCAAGAGGTCTCAGTTCTCCACAGAAGCCTTTCCACAGGGCTGCTTGAGCACCCTCACAAAATGGCGGCAGACTTTCTTCAGCATGAGCAATCCAAGAGGCCAATGAGGAAACCACAATGCCTTGGATAACCTAGCTTCAGAAGTCACACCCCATCCCCTCCACAATACGCCATAGTCATACACATCACCGTGATTCAGTGAGGGAGGAAACCACACAGGGCATGAATAGTAGGAGGCAGAGATCACTGTGGGCCATCTTGGAGGCTGGCGACCACAGAGACCTAACCTAAGATCATTACATTTTGAGACATAGCCCATTCAATGAGCTCTAGAAGGACCACTTTTGGAATCAGTGCCTAAATGTGAATAAACAGATTTCTGATGACTGGTTTAATAGAACTGGGGGATTTTGTAGTTATGAGGGAATTTAGAAGTAATTGATTTCTACACTCCCATTTTACAGAGGAGGAAATTGTTTCCAGAGAGACAAAATGGCTTGTTTCTGGCTAGAGAGTGAGTTTGTGATGGAATAAAGATCAGAGATCCAGTCTCCTAACTCGGGGGTCTGCAGTGCTTGGGACAGGGACAGAACCCTGGATTTGGAGTCCAGACGTTTGGCCTGAGGTCTCTGAATAGATGAGCCATTCCCCAGTGTCTGCCTCCTAAGCTTAATCATTGTCTAGACAAAAATGTCATCCATTTGGGACAATGTTTATGTACAGTGTTAAATATTCTCAGTAAAACCCAACATATTCTTTAAAACATTGGGTTGGTGATGCTTTGTAGCCTTATTCATTTAATTAATTAATTTTGCCCCAGTAAATAGCTCTGAGGGATTTAAAGCCATGTGACTCTATTTAGTTCAGCTTCATGGAACTCTCAGACATGCTGTCCATGGAGCAGCAAACTGGGACAGCTGTGGAACACCAGGCTTGTCGTTCTGTTAGTTAAGCTTCTTTTTCCTCTTGTTTTGTTTTCTATTTTGGTTGCATGCCACAGAAATCCCCTCTGACTAGCTTAAGCAAAGAAAAACAATAATTTGTTAGAGGGACTATGGGATACCTCTCAAATCAAAGGAAGACTTGAACAACTAAGATCTGGAACGAAATGCGGCCGCCCCCGATGGCTCAGCAGCTGGAGTTCCTGGATCCTGTTGGTGGGCTCCCATTAACACCACCCAGTCCCAAAGATCGCCAGCCCATGTGTGCTGATACAGATGTCAAATTCTTGGGAAGCAGAATGTCTCTGATCCACTATGGGTCATGCATCCTCCCATGGGCAGTCAGCTGTGGCCAGATCATGTAACACAGCATGACCTTTGGGCACCACCTTGAAATGTCTGGCGGTGTCCACTACTGAAGGGGGCATTCCAGGGAGCCACCCAAGAGGTGTCTATGGTGCTCCGTGAAATTCCACCACAACAGCCAGGCTTGACCTTGGGTAGTGTACGGAGTCATTCCTACCACTTTATTACGCAGGAAACCAGCATCCTTAACACCACTATTAACTCACTTGTTTTCACTTATTTTAAGCATGGGGCTTTGGGATGCTGGCCAAGACTTTTTCCTTCTTGGGATTTAGCTTCTCCGCTGTATAGTGAGGGGCTTAGCTTCTCATCTGTATAGTGAGGGGTTGTTCTTTTAAGTTGTAATATAACCTGCTGACAGCTCAACAGCCCCCTTCTCCTGCCTGGCTTTGAAGATTCCCACACTATGCATGTGAATACACACAAATATATGTGTGTGAATATGGTCTCTAAGAAGGTATCTTCGACATCTTCTAAACTGCCATGGTGTATATTCTTTTAATGTGAATAAACCAGCTCTGGGCTGAGCTGGTCATGTGATGAGGGAGAATCATCTGGATGGATTGTTAACTTTTCCAGGCAGGAAATTCAAGGGTTGGTGTATCTCTCTTCATGATGTGTAATTGTTGGTGTAATTGACACTAGGACTGGAATCGGGGGTTCTTCCAGGGTTTGATGGATAGAAACTGCAGCAATAAGTAGGGGATAGGAAGGGGTAGTTGGGTTTCAGGTGGAGAGGGCATGAGTGAATGAGAGTCAGACTTCAGTAAATCTCAGAGGCTCCTTAAGGGTCAATAGGTACATGGGCTTAGATGAATAAAATCTGTGAGAGGCTTGTAGGAACCCTCTAATCATAAACAGTTGGGAAAATGCAAATCTTCCTTATGATTCATCTAGGGCTGTGAGGGTGGTGATGGAAATGGGGGTGAGGAATATGTCAGTGGAAAGGACCCATCCCAAGCTGGGAAAACACCTATCACTAGACTCTCAAACATGACCTTGGTCCCCACCCACGATGTGAAGTCCAACCCAAAGATGAGTCTTGAACCATTCTAACCTTTCCTTGGGATCCCGAGTCAAAATCTTGGATTTAGACAATGATAACCAGACAAATCCTCAAAGACAGCATGACTTGATCCCAACACTTTTCCCCCAAGTTCTCCAAGCTCCCAAAGTCATGTCTTTGGGAGGTCCACACAAGTAGGAAACTTTCCTCTCTGTGGTCACTAGTTTTTCACTCTATTGGCTGCTACAGAGAAAAGCATCTCACCCTCATACACCCAACCACATTCAGGGTTCATCATTTTTCTCATGGAGGAGAATCTTTCCCAGAAACCTCCAAAAGACCTTTCCTTTTGTCAGAAGAAGTTGATCAAATGTCACCTTAAAACCAGCCACTGTCAAAGAGCACTGGATTGCCACTCCCAGCTCAGACTAACCCTGTTTCATCCCCTGGGGCTGGGGGCAGGCATTCCTTTCCTGAGCCCATGGCTGCCCGCTAGGTGTGTATGCAGCAATGTGGTGGTGGATGTGTGCAAGGTGGGGACATGAGTAGGGAGGGCCACTAGCTGACACGACTATGATGGTACCCAGCCTGGCTATCTCATTCATCCCTCAGCTCTGGGGTGGCTTCCTTGTGATTGAGATAAACGGGCCATATAGGGTTTTAAAAAACATTTCTTTGTGTGTTTGTGTGTGTGTGTGTGTGTGTGTGTAGCAGACGTGTGCACATGTGACAGAAAGAGAGTTATGACCCAAGGCCTTATAATGTTCCTTCCTTAATTAGACTTTCGGAAATGCACCAGTTTTGCTTTAAAAGAAGTGTAATGAAGATGGATTATAGTTCAGGGTCTGATTGGAAAGAGCCAGGAACTAAGATTAATTAGCAGCAGCATGTGGTTTATTTTCAAGGTCATTTTCACTTGGCTTCCAGAAATCCTGGCGTAATACCGTCAAACTCTCACTGAACTTTTCATACGTAATGGGGTGGAGGACTTAGTACTCTTGTTTGCTGGGGAGAGGCAGTCTCTTTCCTGTGCTACTCTCTGGGCACCCAGCCCCTGTCGCTTGCCTTGTCGGGGTGTCTGTGAATGGCTATGCAAGCTCAACTGACCCCCCCTCCTCTTACCTGGGTGTGGCTTCAGTATGAATTGCTTTGCAGTTGACATTTATCCGGAAGCGTGTGGGTGTTGGATTTGAGGGTGCTTTTTAATCGTGAAAGCTGTTTAAAGTCTCCTAAAATTCCTCAGTATCTTTTCTTTTTATGAGTGCTTAAAAATTCCAAGGATTTTGTGGAACAGACACAGACACACACACACAGCTTAAAAATAGCCCACATGACAGTTCCTGTGTCCTTTGGAGGGTTTAAGCACGTTGTGAATAATTCCTTGGTTAGCATTCAGACACCATCCCACGTAGACTTTCAGCCTTTGTTTTCTTACTTGGCACCTTTGCCTTCTGAAAGGCAACCTCTTCTCCTTTCTACCCAAGGACTGGCTGTTACCGCCCTCGTAAGCCCACTAGTAGATTCTTACTGCTCCTGGGAGAAAAGCTAAACTCCTCACCATGGCCCACAGGGCCTGCCTGCTCTGGCCCTCAGCTTTCTCCCTTCTTCCCTATGCTCCAGGCACACTGGCTTTCTCTGGATTCTTTAAATAATTGAACCATTTTTCCTGCTTCAGAACCTTTACACAAATGGTCCCTTGTGCCTGCAATATTCTCCCCACTTGGTCATCGGCTAATTCCTTCTCACCTTCCAGGTCTCAGTTTAAATGTGACCTCCTCTTGGTGGTCTTGCTTGACTCTTCTAAATGGGATCCCTTCTTAAAGTATCTACCACACCATCCTGTATGGGTCCTCCGTAGCATTCAGTGCAATTTGCTATTATCTTGCCATTTTCCCCATGCTGTGCCAGTCCTAGTGGGATCTACCCACCATCCATCCCCATTTCCCCCAGAAGACAGAGCCCAGTTGTATTCAGGTGACAGCATGTTTAGTCCTCAGAGACAAAAATGGTTCAGTTGAAACCAGCTATACATGGCTGCCCCATTTCCCTTTGCCGGGGTTGGTGTGGGGCTGCCGTGAGACCCCGTTCTGGTTAATGAGATGTAAGGGGAACTCTCTGGGTGATTTGGGAAGAGATTTTTCTTCTTGGTAAAAGGTGAGGGTAGTGTGAGGAAAAGTCTTGTGTCCTCCACCCCAAGCTTTCTGCTCTTGAAGCTGTCGTTTAGTGGGAGGAGGCACGGAGCTATGGTAGCCTTGAGGGGAAGGCCAAGGGAATCACAGAGACACTGACTCAGCACCCTGATGTCACCGAGCTCCTATCTAACCAAGAACCCATACCTCAAGCCCTGCAATGAGAAAGCAGCAGGAGACAGTAGACCCCGAGGCTACACCACCTTGGAACGAGTCAAGTCCTGGCTCTACCACTCACTTGACCTTGGGCAAGCCGCTTAACTTTTCTGAGGCTCAGTTTCCTCATCTGTAATATGGAGACCATACAGCACTTCCCTTGAAGAAAACATAGAACAAAGGCTGGCAGGCAGTAAGTACTGCATAAAGGTTTGCTGTTATGATGTGAGATCATTAAAATCTTTATTATTTAAACCACCAACAATTAGGACTTCTATTACTTGCAGCCAAATACATACTAATTGATACACATGCCTAACAGCTATTACTTTTTACGTCATTTCGTAGTGGTCTGTCTTTATCACCATCGTCAGCATCAGCATCACTATCTTTGTCATCACCAACATCATCATTATCCAAATCATCATAATCACTGACATCATCTTACCATTTCCCCTCCTCCTTCATCATCATCATTATTGTCGTCATCATCACCAACATTATCATCACTGACACCAGCTTCTTTGTCTCCTCCTCTTTCTTTTCATTCTTTTCTTCCTCCTCTTACGTCTCCTTTTCTTCCTTTCCCATCTCCTCCTTCTCCATCATAATCATCATCATTGTCATCATCATCATCATCATCATCATCATCATCATCTGAGGACCTTTTATTCAGGTGATTTTGAAAACCACAGTCCAGATGATCACTAAGGTTTACCCAGCACTGAGGTTTAAGGCATCTCTGATCATTCTCTCTTCTCCCTACCAAGGAGTCTGTAGGGAAGGCTCTCAAGGACACCTTAGCAGGAAGTGAGGGGATCTGAAAAGGTTCAATGTAAGCCAGCCCTGGGGCAAGCCAGGCTGTAAACCAGGAAGGCTGGAGCCAAGAAAGCCTACTGAGAGCATGGGACTTGGGTCTTGAGGACCATCACCATTTCCCTCAACTTTATGGCCATCTCTGCTGATTGTGGGGCATCTTAGAGACAAAAATAATATTCCTCATTGTCCCTCCCTTTAAAGCGAAGGCAGTTGTTGTCCTAGGAATGAATTTAGAAAGAATAGTATCATTCCATTCTGAAACACACACAACTTTAAAGCTCATTTTATCCAAGATTCTTACTGTATAGTGAGGAAACTGAGACCCAGAGACGGACAGTGGCACAGCCAAGGCCATGTGGCCAACTTACTCGTCATCCATTGGAAGGGCTTACTTGCTGTCATGAAGAGTAAAGCCCACCAGCCTTCTTGCTATGAAGGCTTTATAAAAAACCAACTCGGTATACTTACTATCATTTTTATTCATCTCTTTGAAAGACCCAATGTGCCAGCAAAGTCCACTGTCAATATTTTTATGAACTCTGTGGAAAATATGATGTTAAAGGCTTTTGTTAACCACTTCATTAAGCTTGGCTTTTTCTAGGCCACCACAAAAGGTAAATAAACCCTAATGAGTAATATACCCAGACTGAGATCCTGTAAGTTATAGAAAGAGTCAGTGCCTCAAAACACGTTTATCCCCCCACCCCAAGCCCCAGGGGAGTCTGAGAAAGGTGATCCTAGTCCTGCACTGTGCACCAAGACCTTCAGACAAAGACTTATTAACCCGCAAATTAGATACTAACTAAATAAAGCCAGAATTTCCATAGACTGAAAAGAATTACATAGCATCAGTAATGCTATAAATTTAGCACTCGGCCAATTGGCCTCCCATCAAAGCAGAATTCCCTGGTAACTAGTACACAGAGATTAATGTGGGCTGCTGGGCCTAACAATGATCCCAGCTTATGCTTCAGCTCCTCCCACAAATTCTATGCTAGATGTTGGGGATTCAACAGTGGTTAAGACAAAGTCCCAGCCCTCAAGGAACTCATCTTTCAGGGAGAAATTGCAATACAAGGAAACAGACTATAATTCTGGGGTGCAGTGGGAACTGGTAGTAACTACTCTGTATTGGGAGAGCAGAGCCAAGAATACATCCTTGGACAGACTGTAGAGTTGAAGGAAAGAGCTCCTTTTTAAAATAGGAAGAAGTTGAGAGTGTTTACAAGATGGTGGGAAGGAGCCACTGGAAAAGAGAAAGGATTGAGAGCAGTTATTGGTCTGAGGTTCCTTAGAAGGTGGAAGGGGATGGAGCCAGGTGGAAGGAAGAGGCTTAGGAGGAAGGAGAACCTTGCCTGTGAAGCAGATGAGAAAGAGACAAGGGTGGACACAGATGCAGATGAGCTGGCAGACAAGAAACCAGAGGTGGAGGAATGGGAAGATGCGACTGCTTTGGGTGAACCAGGAGGTGTGAGCATCTTCTGAGAGTGTGGGGGGTGAGGAGAAGGTAAAGGGCTTTCTGAGAGGGGAAAGTTTAACAAAGTTGCTGGACATGGTGGCCGACTGTGTCATAGAGGATGTCTACTGGGCGGTGATGGGGGCCCAGCTGTTGTCAGGGACCAGGAGAGAAGAGTAGCACCAAAACAAGTGGTTGGGTGGGTTTCCCCAGAAGTATTCAGCAGCATGAGTATAAACGCAGAGAAGCTTGCCTCAATCTGGAATTAGTTTTTTCCAGGTAGATCTAAAGGAAGGAAAATGGGGCAAAGGGATTAACAGTTTTTGTAAGACAGAGGCTGAAGTGATGAATCAAGGTATAAAGAAGGGAATGGAGACAGAGGGTCTGATATATTAGAAGAAATGAAGTAGCCAAAGGTCTAGAGGTCTCAATGAAGTTAAAAACAGATGCTACGAAATTAGTGGAGGAAAAGTACTAGAAGAAATAGGTGATTGTTGATAGAGAATGGGCTATTAGAACTTTGGTTCCAGGTAACAGTGAGTTAGGTTTTTTGGACTATCCTGCCTGCTGAAAACAACCAAGAATGCTGGATAAAATATAAAAACATCTTCTTAAAAGTAACAAGAAAAGACAAGATTGTAAGGAATTACCAGGCCAACATTTAAGGAAAATAAGAAGCCAGAGAGGTGAGCACAGAATCTGCTCTTGCCCTGAGGGAATTTGACATTTTAGCAAATCTGAACCTTTGTTTTATCTGACAAAACTGAAGTCGAAGGCAGCACAAAGTGCAGAGTCTAATAGGAATCTCTCCCCATTATGAGCTGGGCCTCCTAAGAAGCCTTAAGGCAGGTGAACTGAATTAAACCAACTCTTACATGGTCTTGCAGCTCAGATTTGTACTACACGGGTGGTCCAGGGAAACTCAAACCTTGACTTTGGATTAAATGTTGGTTCTAGACTAAGGTTACCAGATATATATTCTCTATAAATAATTTTTCAAATATAATGACTAGCACACGGTCAAAGATAACCAAATAACATAAAAATAAGATACCATGAGCAACCCATAGCTGTAACAGACACAGATTTCAGATATTATCATCAGACACAGATTATTAAAAGTATGCTTATTTTGTTTAAAGAAATAAAAAATTAGCTGAAAAATATCTGCAGGGAACAGGAAACCATAAAAATGACACAGATTTGAAAATCAAATAGAATTCTTAGAATTCAAAAATACAGTAATCAAATTAGAGAATGATCTGTTTGATCGAAATAGAGAATAATCAAAATAGAGAATGATATGCCTTCTGAGGCAGAGCAGTTACTAGTGTTGACATTGTCCAGAGTGTGGCCAGTGGGAGCATGTGGCTCAGGTGGAGTGCAGGAGTCATTCAAAGGAGCTGAGGTGATGAAGGAACCGAGAGGCCTGGAGGTTGGATAGGTTGTTCATGTGACCTGTGAACTCATCCAGAATTATGGCAGGACTTGGGGTGGGGAGGCCACTGGATGAGAGGAAGTTTATTAGATGACAGAGGTGAAGAGAGTTAGAGTAGTCTTGCCAAATGAGATTGATACATAATGGAGCAAGGAATTCTAACAGGAGCGGAGAAGAAGTGATCTGGAAGTGGCACTGGGGAGTGAGAAGATGGATTTCACCTCTGTGTCAAGAACTATGTAGGGTCTGGGATTTTACACCACTTACAAGCTAAGTTGGACTGACACAGCTTCATGGATGCTGGCAGAAGACTTGAAACTCCTGGGTCAGAGACAAAGGACAGTTTATTACTCCCAGCAATATCAGTAGCCAGAGGATTATCACTTGCATTGATTCTTTGAGCCCCAGTTCCTACAGGGTGATGCAAAGAGCGTCAAGTGATACGTGCACATGAAGTGGGTTATGGGAACCCTGAGCTTAAAGACTGACTCTTTTATAAAGAGCAGTAAGTTGGCCTGCCCTCTGCTCTGGAGGGAGATACTATCTATATCTTCCAAGCTTGGTCTCTATACAAACTCTTGAAAAGAAAGTCCAGAATAAAGGGAGTCAATGCCTCTGCTGGCAAGACGTGCTATAAGATGAGGACCCATGGAGAACTGTCAACACTTACAAGCCTCCGGCCCACCAGGTATGAGGATGAATGGTTTTTACTTGACAGGACTCAAAGGAAGTGATGTTTTCAGAGGCCAGCAGGGTTTCAGGTAAGGCCAGGAGGTGAAGAATGTTATGAACTTCTACGAGAAATTTAGGAATTTATGGGATTTGTTCCACCATTAAAAGCAGAAGTGCTTATTGGATCATTAAAAATAAAATTTTGTATCAAAATTATAATACAATACAACATTGTGTTGTAGTGTGTTCCAAAAAAGACAGAGTGAGAGAGGGGCTGGGCACTGGACCAGGAACAAGGAGACCTGGATAGCAGTCCAGCTCTCCACCAACTAGCTGTGGGAACATTGTTTTCATCATTCCTTCATCTGTAAAATGAGAAGGAAGGAGATATTCGATAGTTTTGAGATCTCTTCTTATCACTAGCAATCTATGATGTCCATACTTAGAAAATTGGGAACCTAAATATAATACCTAAAGAAATTCTCTATTAGCCAGAAACCCGCACTTTCCAGCCAGGCTGAGGACAGAGTTTAGTAAAAAAATGATTAAGAAAAGTGGTCATAGAGGTGGTGATAACAATGGCTATGAAATAGAAGATGGACAATATGGCTCCCAGTCTAGAGTCATCCTTCATCTGACTTTGGATGCCAGAAGTATCCATGGCTATTATTGCCTAGTCAGTAAATTTGTTTTAACTTTCTGGAGAGGCTGACTGACCAACTCTGATTTCCTAATACAGAAGTAGACATTTAGAGTCTCAGAGAGGCAGCATGCGTCAGAGAATGAATGTGGGCTTTGGAGCCCAACAAACCTGGGCATAAATCCAGACTCTTCCACTTATTGGCGATGAAACTAGAATGTGCTACTATTTTGTGGCCCGCCCCATGCCCCTATCCTTTGGGAGCTGCACACTCCCTTTCTGGAGGCTGGTCAGGTGGTTCTGGGGAAGCAGCACATCTCACATGACCACACCCTGCCTGGCCACAGCTGATTGGCTAAGGGGTGGGAATCTAGCCCAAGCTGAGCGAATCAGAGTCTTTCCCTGGGATTTCTGAAACTGGAGCTGAGGAATGGAGTCAGTCCTCTGCTGGCCAAGGCTGTGGTTGACAGCCATGAGGGAATGTAGGCAGACACACTTCCTGCCACATGCAGTGAGAGCAAAGACTGGAGGTGGGGAGAGAGGCCTGGGGTATCTGAGCCACTGCTTCTGGTTGCTCTCAGGCTGCTGTCCCTTGCCACTCCATGCGTGGTTTGCTTCTTAAACACTTGATTGTATAGGTATCCCTTGCTTTTTGAAAGTTCACTTTACACGACTTTGCTTTTATGAAAGCAAAGCATTAGTACCTGTTTTTGCTAACCGAGAGAAATCTGAAGAGGATTTTTGCTATTATGAAAAAAGGGAAAAGCAAAAATAGTGTACAGTGTTTGTTTTGCAGCCAGCATTGTAGAGGCAGCATGTGCCCCAAGCAGTGGTAGTGGCACTACCAAGCTCCTGCCCCGGACACTACACTCAGCATCTAAGCATCAAGCCGCCATAACTTTGAACTGTCTGTGAGCATCTGTGTTTTATCTTGATTTATTTTGTGCATCCCTTAGCAAGAAGAGTCCTAAGGTAATTGCCTCTTTGCTTTAGCACTACTTTCAGACAGTGGGGGGAAGCTGTATTTTCGGAAACATTGAGTCCATTTGTGTGTAAGGTTGGTCAAGTTGGCTTTAATCATTTGCAACCCAAAGAAGTCTGACTCATTTAGAAATTCTGAGCAAGAAACCTCACAGTTCTTCA
Source organism: Grampus griseus (assembly GCF_964374135.1). Classification (NCBI taxonomy): domain Eukaryota; kingdom Metazoa; phylum Chordata; class Mammalia; order Artiodactyla; family Delphinidae; genus Grampus; species Grampus griseus. The sequence continues at coordinate 30,507,594 of NC_139004.1, read as the reverse complement.
GTTTCCTGGTTTATGAAATGGTAAAAACTGGGATAAAAATGTTCGTAGGGGTAGCTGAGCCGATGAACTGACATAACTTACGAGAACACCTGCCACCATGCCTTGCCGGTAGGGAAGCTCAAGAAATATTCATATTCTTTCCTTTTTGGTCTTACCGGCATCCAGAGTGCTGTTTCTTTAAGCCAACATTTATTGAGCACTTGCCCTGAGCCAGGCATCGTGCTTGGCGCTTAGAATGCCTACTCTCATTTAGCCCCACAGTCATCCTAAGAGGTAGCTACTACTTATCTCCATTTTACAGATGTGGAAACAATCATGAAGGGAATGGATAAGGGGCTATGAACTTGTTCACTGGAGTTAAGGACCTTCAACTACACCCAGACCCTGCATTGCCTAAACCTCAGAGAAGGTGGGTTTGGACAATTAAAAAAAAATTTTTTTTATTTTTAGATTTTTAATTGGAGTATAGTTGAGTTAAAATGTTGTGCTAGTTTCTGCTGTACAGCAAAGTGAATCAGTTATACATATACATATGTCCACTCTTTTTTAGATTCTTTTCCCATATAGGTCATTACAGAGAATTGAGAAGGGATCCCTGGGTTATACAGTAAGTCCTTATGAGTTACATATTTTATATATAGTAGTGTGTATATGTCAATCCCAATCTTCCAATTTATCCCTCCACCCCCTTTCCCCCCTGGTAACCATAAGTTTGTTTTCTACATCTGTGACTCTATTTCTGTTTTGTAAATAAGTTCATTTGTACCATTTTTTTTAGATTCCACATCTAAGCGATATCACATATTTGTCTTAGTCTGACTTACTTCACTCAGTATGACAATGTCTAGGTCCATCCATGTTGCTGCAAATGACATTATTTCATTCTTTTTTTATGGCTGAGTAATATTCCATTGTATATATGTACCACATCTTCTTTATCCATTCCTCTGTCAATGAACATTTAGGTTGCTTCCATGTCCTGGTTATTGTTAACAGTTCTGCAGTGAACACTGGGGTGCATGAATCTTTTCAAATTATGGTTTTCTTTGGATGTATGCCCAGGAGTGGGATTGCAGGATCATATGGTATCTCTATTTTTAGTTTTTTAAGGAACCTCCATACTGTTCTCCATAATGGTTGTACCAATTTACATTCCCACCAACAGTGTAGGAGGGTTCCCTTTTCTCCACACCCTCTCCAGCATTTATTGTTTGTAGATTTTTAAATGATGGCCATTCTGACTGGTGTGAAGTGATACCTCATTGTATTTTTTTTTTTTTTTTTTGCGGTACGCGGGCCTCTCACTGTCGTGGCCTCTCCCGTTGCGGAGCACAGGCTCCGGACGCGCAGGCTCAGCGGCCATGGCTCACGGGCCTAGCTGCTCCGCGGCATGTGGGATCTTCCCGGACCGGGGCACGAACCTGCGTCCCCTGCATCGGCAGGCGGACTCTCAACCACTGTGCCACCAGGAAAGCCCCCTCATTGTAGTTTTGATTTGCATTTCTCTAATAATTAGTGATGTTGAGCATCTTTCCATGTGCTTTTTGGCCATTTGTGTGTCTTCTTTGGAGAAACGTCTATTTAGATCTTCTGCCCATTTCTTTTGATTGGGTTGTTTTGTTTTTTTTTTTGATATTGAGCTGCATGAGCTGTTTGTATATTTTGGAGATTAATCTCTTGTTGGTTGCTTTGTTTGCAAAACATTCTGTGGGTTTTATTTTCTTTTTGTTTATGGTTTCTGGACAATTTTAACACAGATGTGAGAGTAAATGTTGAGAACTTACTACCTTGACAAGACATTTAGGCTGGAAGCAGGCGATAGTTCCAAGAAGGCTTTGTTGATATAACCATGAATGGGCTATAAAGGGGTATTAAGGGGAGCTCTGGGCAGGAGGTGCCTACACCTTTTGAATTTAACATCCTGGAGGAGACCCTACCTCACCTAGTGGAGTCCCCAGCTCCCCCTGCAGAGCACAGCCTCGTCCTAGGAGTGCCGAGAGCTGCCCAGAGTTCGAGGGAGGGTGGGAGGCATAAGTTCCTGTTGGTACTTAGACACTGCTGTATGCCTCAAGGGACAGCCACCCATCTTGGGCACAGGACAGGCAGGGTGGGGAGCCATGGAGGAGGCTGAAGCGAGTTCTGAGGGGACATGAGGAGCTGAGCCGGGGCAGCAACCAGGATGGCGGTAGGGGATGGGGGGAAAGCTATTTTTAAAGATCTGTCTGAATTTGGTGACCAGCTGGACACAGGAAGTGAAAGACAGTGGGAATCACTGAAGTGACATCAGTTTTGAGATAAGGTGGTTTCCTGGAAAGACTGAGGAAGGTTCATGAGTTTTACTACTGTTCAAAATAATAATAATAGTAAAGAAAAAGCGAAACATCAAACCACAGTGATCAATCAGTGGTGTGGTTAAGAAATGATTGTCATTTCTGATTTTGCAGGCACGGTGTGTGTACATTTCTGTACCTGCCATTTGTCACATCCGTTGCGTCTACAGCTGGTTCTTTCTGGATGCTCTGTAGTCCCTCAGACGCCAAGGAAGAAAGCAGCGTGATGTGACTTTTCAGTGGCCTGGTTTGGAGGTTGGGTAGGGATGGGTGGTAGAAACAAGAAATTTGGCACTAGGAGCACGGAGTCCTGGGTCTGAGTTCTTGTGTTGCTGTTAACCGACTGTGTGATCACTACCAACTCACTCTTCTCTCTGAGCCATGCAGGGAATTGTGTCAGAGTCTCCTTAGTGGCAGCCTCTGGGCCTGCTGAGTAGGCGTGGAGCCTACCTCTGCCCCTCCTGAAGGGGCCCTCCCCTTCTGTCTTATACCTGGGGTCTGGAAATAATATTATTATTATTATTTTTTTTTTTAAAAACAAGACTCTTGGGTTTCCCTGGTGGCGCAGTGGTTGAGAGTCCGCCTGCCGATGCAGGGGACACAGGTTCGTGCCCCGGTCCGGGAGGATCCCACATGCCGTGGAGCGGCTGGGCCCGTGAGCCATGGCCGCTGAGCCTGCGCGTCCGTAGCCTGTGCTCCACAACGGGAGAGGCCACAACAGTGAGAGGCCTGCGTACTGCAAAGAAACAAACAAACAAACAAACAAAAAAACAAGACTCTTTAAACCAGTGGATGACACTATATACTTTAGAGGTAGTCTTTTCCAGAGGTCACATTTGTGGATCCTCTGGCCACATCAGGGCCTTGAAGGATTATAGCAACAGCTAAACATGACTTCATCATGTAGTAAACTGGGTGCTCCTTAGGCCCCAGCTTTCCTCATGTGAATTAAGCGCCTCTAGGTATGTGCAGGTGGACATCAGTGCAGATGGGGTCTGGGGGCTGCTGACCTGGGTAGGCAGAAGTTTTGTACCTGCATCTGGTAACTATTACCTTGCTCGCCGGCCTATGCGCTCCCTGGGAAGCATCCGCCTGCTGCTAGAAAGGACTGGATTTCGCTTTCAGCATAATAATGTAGACATTTTAAGGTTTAGGGTTACCTGAAGGAGTAAATGGGGAGGAATGTCATGTGAAATCCAGATTCTAATCATCTTTGGTGGGTTTTTGATGTGCTGGTCGGAGCCTGGCTGTTGGCCCAGCCAAGCCCCTGGGGCAGGCCTTGCCCAGAGGTGCGCGATGGGGAGGGCTAGAGGGAGCTGGTATTCAGGCCGACAGCTGGATTTAGAGAAATAGTTCCCTCCAGGGAGTGGGAGGTGTCACTCACACATCTCTCCCAAACTGGTTCAGTCCGTCCTTCCTGCCCGGTCTGGTGTCCTTGCTCCTGAAACCCTTCGCTAGTTCTTGCACACTTTGACTTCCTTTCACTGTGGGCCTGATGAGCTCTCCCTGGGGGCCGCTCCCCACCCTCTCCCCAGCACGCTCCCCCCCCCGCCCCCCTGCCCTCATTCTCTGCTACCATGGTGGCCACTCCCACCTGGACTTTCCGAGGGGGCAAAGACGTTCCCCTGTAGGTCAACCCTCCCTGGCATGTGGCCCCAGCCTGTGGCCATCTCCATCTCTGCTCATGCCCTCCTCCCTGCCCTGGCCTGGCTTCCACTGGAGATAAATCCCTACTTACCCACATTGACCAGATGAGTGGGAGGTGAAGCCATTTGCAGTCTAGAACTCCCTAAGCAATTCCCTATGTCTCTAGCTGAGCCTGTCTCTTCTCTGTTTTAACAAAACCCCCCAGAACTGACCTTCAACTTCTTCCTGTTTCCTGATGAATTAAATGCGTGATGCTCGGTCTGGAATTCCAGACTCTTTGCAAGCTGGTCCCACCTACTCCACCAACGTCTCCCTCCTCCACCCTTCCATGTGGCCTCTGCTCCTGCCACTGCTTCAAGACCCCTTGCTGATTCCTGAACGTGCCCTGAACCCTGCTCCTACCACCACGCCCACTGCTCCCATGTCTGAGCTACAGGTGCTGGGTGTGGACCACCCTCCTAGCTCATCGGTGGGGAAGCTCCAGGAAGCTTCATGGTCCCTCACATGTGTCCTCTCTGGTTTGGTGGCAGCTTATCTTCACCCCCTTCCTGCTCTGCCTCCTGTCGCTGCATCTCTGTATTCATTATGGCACCTGGTGCATAGAAGGGGGAACCTCAGTTTATCCACTGAGTAGAAACGGGAGGGGTGAACCTAGGCTCTTTGAACCGATCACAAATTGTCTTTTCCGTGACAATCTTGCACATTCCACCAATGGTTCAGGCCTTTTAAAAGATGACTGTCACTCTTGTTTAGGAATTTCCTCTCTTCCTTCCCATATCTCTGGAGTCTGCATTTCTCCATTCAGCTCGGATTCCCGGCCCCCACCCCCCAGCCCTCTCACAGGACCGTGTTGGTATCATGGGCCTTAAGGAGAGCTGAATTTCCCTTTGGTTGCATCTGTAGGGACACAGTTGGTACCCTGCCCACAGCACCTGGCACTCACCATTCCCATGTGCTGGCGGCAGCTGGCTGCAGCACTCACTCGTGACTTGCTGCTTGAGGGTTGGGCTGGAAACGCTGGGGTATTTGTACTCCAGGCAGCAGCCCTCCATTGATGCCAGTGGTGTATAAATACCCCAGCTCCCTTGCCCCTCAGGTGGGACAACTCTGAGACATGTCCTCCTCAGCATCTCAGAGGTCCCCGTGGCATTGAGCCCCAGATACCCTCAGCGGCCACCTGCTCATTACTATACCCCTTCCCTTCCCTGTCTTACTTCCCTACTCCCTTACCGATGCTTCCTGGGATCACTTCCCAAGTAAACCACTTGCACCAAAATCCTCATCTCAAGCCCTGCTTCTAGAAGAACCCAGCCCAAGACAATATCTTATTCTTGTTGCCCATAAGATCGAGACCCAAATGCTTTGCACGGCACAGCTCCATTTCCAGCCTGGTGGTTTGGCTCCTTTTGCAAGGGTGAACTGGCTAAAGATCTCTTTGCTCTGGCCTCCCCTCTGACCACCAGCCTGTAATTAGTGCCGGCTCCCACTTGCCCCCATCAACATGCAATCTTGTTACCTGGCCTCTTTACGAGAGCTGCTCGGTCCTCCCAGAACATTACCCCCGCCCTCTCCTCCATTGGCCAGCACATCCCACAGCACCCAGCACGGCCAGCAGCTCTTCCAGGATGGTGTCCTTTGCTGCAGTCAGAGTTGAAGATGCCCTTTTGCCCCTCAGAATGCATGCGGTGAGGACCGCATGGCTGGTTACGGAGATGTATTCACTCTCTGTACCTGGTGTGCGCGTGAGAGACTGTCTCACCTTGACACCAACTCTGGAGAGACAGGGCCCAGATCCGTAATTCTCTGTGCTCCCCGGAGGCACCTGCTCAATCAGAACAGATTGAGGTCCAGAAAATTCCCATTGATGACTCAGCATCCCCTTGACAAAGAGGAGACGGGGTAAAGCTGGTTTCCAGGGAAGGTAGACTCCGGAGAAGGAAGAACAGAGCAGGGAGGTGGGGGTGGGAGGAGAGAAGAAAGAGAAAAATGTGGGAGTCATAAAGGGGCAGGGAGCCCTGCAAACCATTAGGTAATTAACCAAAGTGAAAAGTCAGAGTGCCCGGCTTTGGCTGCCGTTACAGGGCTGCAGCTGCTTTTGGAGTTTGATTGAATAAAGTATTTTTATTAACTTCACATTTTGCCTCTAATTTCTCCCCTTTTTCTTTCTCATTGTGGGGCCTTCCTGTCCCTTAACTCCCAGACTTGGTGATAGGCAGTGGCAGGAGCCGCCCTCCCCTACTTCCCCTCCACCCTCTGAATACCTGCGCCCATAAACCCTCCCATCTTTGCACCCTCTGGGGCTACAGACCAGACCAGAAGGCACCTCCTGGGGTGTGACTGTTTCCTAACTGAACTGAGTGTGTTCTGGAGTCGGCTGGACCCTAACCTCTGGCCCGGGCAGTGAGGATGGGGGCCCAGTGGGCAGAGTGGGGCATGGCGGGCGTGGGCAGGCCAGGAGCCTGGTTACTCAGTCTCTAGATTATAAACTCATCTCAGTTTCCTCATCAGTAGCCTGAGATGAAAAAAATCCTGTTTGGAAAGTAAAGAAATAGAAAATGAAAGGCACTGAGGATTTCCTACAAGCCGTATATTATCGCATATATTATTATTGCATATAACATTGAGTTTGCTTCTTACCGCAGTGCTGCGAGGTGGACATTCACTGAGGAGGGAAAGAACGTAGAAGTCAATGTGGTCATAAGATGTCAAAGTTCACAGAACTAGTAAAAAGGGGCAGGGCTCCCACCCAGGCTTCCCGTTTCTAAACTCTGCCAATCAGCAGTCACTCCGAAACCCCACACCCCTCCCCCACTGCTGAGTTCAGCCACCTTGGTTCTCCCTCAAGCCCTCTGATGACGGGGTTCTCACCTTCCAGGTGTCTCTGCCACCTTCGTTATTCTCCCCGAAGACAAACCTGATGTTGATGTTCCGCTGCTTGAAACTTCTAAAAGCCTCCCTAGTGTCCAGAAACTCAAGTCTGAATAAGACCCTCATGGTCTGGTCTCTGCCTGCCTTTCTGGAAGCATCTCCCTGATCATCTCACAATTTCCCGAACAGGCCTCCTTTCTCTACGCACCTGTGATGATGCAAATATTTGGGGTGGGAGACCCCACCCTGTGCCTCCCTCTCTGCTCTGCCTGTGGACCCTTCTCCTCCTTCAAGGCCGAGTTCAACGTCAGCTCCTACGGAAGCCACCCCTCACCCCTTTGGGAACCCCTTGGCGCTCCCCAGAACGGGCCTACTGTTGACCTTTAAGCAGTGGCTGCCCACTAAACACAGCTTTGAGAAAGCGGGGACCACTTCTCGTTCAGCACGGGGATGCCAGCTGCTAGTGGAAGCAGCCACCGAGGTGTATATTTCCCACCTTGGTCCCTGCACGCCACGCAGATTGCCGCCATCTCTTTGGGGAAAGATGCTGCAGGCTGCGTTCCCTGGGAAGCAGACTCTGAGAAGAAGTTTGTGTGCAGGATGTTGAGTAAGGAGGACCCTGGGTGCCTGGGATCGGGCAGGAGGGGGAAGCAGGCATGGGCAGAGAGAGAAAGCAAGTGACCCCTCAGGGGGGCCCTGCAGCCACATGGCCTGGTTGCGGTAGACCTGCTTTCGGCTGAAGTGGCTCTTCCCAGGACCCCAGATGGATCAGTCATGGATGTGGGCTGCCTGGAAAGGGCACAACCTGGAGGAGACAGCTCCCAGCAGCTGAGGATGCAAGTCTTTCCTCAAAGGGGGATCTGAATGGTGCATGACAGTGTCCCAGCTCCCCCAGGAGCATGAACACTCTCTGCTCCTCCATCCTTTTCACGGGCTTGGATGAAAGCATGTGTGGCATGGGGTTGGGGGCCTGCAGCCATTGCTGGGACAGAGATGGTGATGACACAGTGATGTGAGTGCCTCTAGCATGGAGCACAGAAGAGGGTCGGTAGATGCAGCATGGTCTATCCAGGTGCCCGCAGCCCTCGTGAACCCCCGGGGCTGCCCCATCACACCCACGGACTCTAGCTTCCTCCTCAGGTTCCTGCCCAGGGCCGCTCTCCACTGGGCACTCACATTTTGTCTGCCTTCGTTTGGGCCTCTGACCCTGCAACGTCCAGATCAGTTTCCTTTCTGGGCCCCTTTGCTGGATCGCAGGGAACCCCTCGGGGCTCTGGAAGTGATCTGGAGAAGGGGGATGGGGCTGGGTGGCACCAGGCCACAGGGGGCTGGAGTCGTGGTGACACGGTGGGGGGCTCAGCCTTCATCAGTGTTCCCTTCTGCAGGGACGTGTGCTGTGGACAGAGATGCATTGTTTTGGGGGAGTCAGACGTGAGGCAAAGGCTCCCTTTGCAGCCCCTTGGCCTCTGCCAGGGGAAAGCGCGAGCTGGCTGCCACGTGGGATGCCTTTGGTCCTGAAGAGCGACAGTGAGAGCCGTGGCGGGTGCAGGCGGTTCAGGGCGGGCACCTGGAGAGGCACTGGGTCCTCGTGGGCAGCTGTGGAAGCACCGGGTGGTGACCTGAGTACCCTAAGTCAGGGGGAGCCCAGCTTGCTGGCAGAGCCCTGGGATGGGGTCCCCCAGGCTGAGTTTCAAAGCCTCCCGGGCCTCCCGCTTCCTCTGCCTCCCCTGCCCACCGGCTGCTGTAGGAGGTTGGCCATACACCTGAGAGGTTCCTGGGTTCTGTGGCCCTGGCGCCTAAGCCCCGGTCTGGGACCCAGGGCCTGACAAAGACAAATATGGGCCGTGCTGAAAAAGCAGGGGATGAAGTTGACATATCCACGTGGTGTTAATTGAAATAAAATAAGAAAGTTCTCCATTCTTTCCTGAGGGCCTTACGGGCATTAGGGCAGCCCTCTCCCCCATACACTAACCCTCTAGGTTCCTGATGGGCCGTTAGCTAAGGAACGGTGGAGCTGTGCAAAGAGCCCATGTTTTAGGTCAGGTTCCTCTTTGTTTGGTGAAGCGAGGATCCCATGGGTGCTTCTCAGAACACTATTTTCAAAAGCGTAAGATAAAAGCAAAGGATTACAGAGGAAACCAATTGTATTGAAATATCTACAAACGTGGTGCTGAGACGGTCTGTGCTTCATCGTCATCCAATGACCAGATCCAGCGGCAGGTCGCAAGGGCTGAGCGTTGAAGACGTGAGGGGCATGGACAGTGTCTGAGAGTCTGTGAGGACTGCTGTGTGGTGTGCAAACAGGAAGATGGCTACGGTGACGAAGTCCAGGTGCCGTCCAGTGTCTGTGGTCACATCCGTAATGGAAGGAAATGCTAAACTTCGGGTGGAAATTAGAAGAAGGGTGTACTTTTCCACATGCGCGAAGCCCAGGTTCAGAGCCCCTGTTCTAGGGCCTCATGTATGTTACTGGCTGGTGAACCCAACAGGTAAATCCCCGCTTCTGAGTCTAATTTTCTCACCTGGGACGTGGGGAATCACAATACCGACCAACTCAGAGGCATGTGAAGGTTAGGTGAGGTGCTGTGTGAAGAGACCCTGGCTTCTGGGTGCTCAGGTAGGAAACCTGGGTGTCACCCTGACGTGAACCCTGTCTCACCCGCCATCCAATTGCCCCTCAAGCCCTGGTGCTCTCTTCTCGGCAATATCTCTGAGAGCTCCTTTCCCTTCCATGCCCACCTCAGCATCTTAGTGCAGCCCTGGGCCCCCAGCCTTTCACTCCCCGGCCTCTCAGTGTGGCCAGCGTGTGATGCTCACACAGGCACGACTGGGCCACTCTTGCTTCAGACCTTCTAGGGCTCCCAGGAGGCTTCAGGGCTGGGCCCAGGTGCCGCAGGAAGATCTCTGGCCTCTGGCCTCCACCCACCTCCCCGCCTCCCTGGGACCATGCCCCACCTGGCGTGTTGGGCGCCATGGCTGCTCGCCTCTAGGCTGCCCACTTGCTGCTCCTGGCCCGACACAGAGACTCCCTGTCTTCTCCTTGTTGATGTCTTCTCTGGCAGCTTGGTCTCAGGTGTTGCCTCCTCTGAGAAGCCCTCAGCCCTGGGTGGTCACCCTGCCAAGCACTCCTGTGGCAATTGTGAATGTTTCTGTCAGGGTCATCACCATATTGTCTGTGCCTTCCTCTGCTCCGCTGCACCCCACAGGGGGTTGACCTCTGCAAACCACGTTTCCCAGGCTCCCTCCCTAGTTATGGCTTCTGTCAGGTCTCATCAATGGGAGGCAATGGCAGGAGGTTGGAGGACGAGGAGGGAGGAAGCCGGGGTATTTCTTACTCTCTTCTGGTGGAGCCTTTGGCAGGGTCTACCTTTCCTCCGTGGCCTCGGCCCCCGCTGGCTGACTCTGGTTCCTGGATGTTGCTAATCCAGGTTACCTCTCTGTCCTCTGCGGGTCTCTGTTTCCCTGACTGAACCTTGATTCACCCAGAAGGTTCACTTCTCTTGCCCCCCAGACTTGTATCACTCGCTTTTGAATCCTCAGAACCAGTGAGAAGATGCTGCATCTGTGGTTCCCCAGGATCTTCTCTGTCTCATAAGATTCTCACACCCATTCCTGCCTTTATGGTTTCATCTGAATATTTTATGCCCCCTGCTTCCTCTCTGTTTCCCACGTCCAAAGCCTGCCCTTCAAGGTCCCACTCAAATGCCACCTCCTTCATGAAGTCCACCTAGACTGCTGCAGCCTGGCCTGTACCGGTTTTGGCAGGGCACACTATTTGCCCTTGTTTCCAGCCATGTTCATCCTTTTGCCTAGAGATTGTAACTCTTGATGCAAGAATGCCATGATAATAAAGACAATAATAGCTAGTCGAGGCCCAGAGAGGTTAAATAACTTGCTTAAGGTCACACAGCTACAAAGTGGCAGAGCCAAGGCTGGATTGGGGCTGCCCGGCTCTGAAGACTGTGCTCATATTAGCTGTGGCTTCTGCCTGGGTCACTCACACTCCTTTGGGTCTCTGATAGAAACCACCCTACACGTTGTTCAGGTTGGAGAGTTGATGTGAGGGCAGACAAAGGGAATCTTAAAAGTGGGGCAGAAGGGCTTGTTACCAATCAGATCTCAGCTTCTCATGCCAAGGAGACTCGGGCATCAGGCACATGGGGTCAGATCCACATGCTCCTCCTTTTTTTCCTCTCTTCCCTTTAGCTCTGCAGCCCCAAGAACTTGCTTCATACCTTGTTCTCAGCTCAGATGTTCCTCCAACTGTTTCTAACAACTTGCTGCTTCACGTGAAACCCATCCAGTTAATTTTCCATTTCACACTGCAAAGAATAATAGCCAGGGGGCTCTTTTTATAGGAAAATCTCCTCAAAGTGGAGCAGCCCTCCACTCCCGGGCAGACAGCAGAAGTCTGCAGGGCAGCAGTGTCTGCAGGAGCTGGAAAACATTAACTCCGCGTATAGATTTCCACTTCTCCCTGGCTACTCCTTGTGGTGGTGAGTTTCGATATTTCCTGGCCATCTGAATCCACTTCTGTCTCTTTAATCACAGGGCCCTGCATGTCTTTGGGCCCTGCCTGCCCAGCCTCCCCGGGAACTTGGCATGTGGCGTTCTTGAGGCTCTCCTATTCCGCTAGAGAGATTCAGCTCAAACTGCCTCCGGAGAGCCTTCTGTTTCTTCTTCACTGGTGGGGGTGGGGACTGGGGGGATGGGGGGTGGGCAAGGGGGGGAGTGATGTTTCTGAGCACCAACTATGTGTCAGGCAGGGTGATGGGTGCTTCTGGATTATAAATTGTAGTTCACAAACTCTGTAACAGGTTGGTTTCTCAGAAGCGGATGTAGAGAAGGAGTTTGGGGAACAAGATGTTTATGAGGGATTAGGATTAAGGGGCAGGGAAGCAGGATGTGCAGAAGAAGTAGGTGAATTATGACACAGGCCTGGTGGGAGCACAGAGCAAGATTTGCCCCCTAAGAGTGTCCAGCGCTGGCCGAAGTGGCTGGGCCTGTATCTCCCCATCTGGCTTTGTAATTGGATGCAGGCTGTCCTGGGAAGGGTGTGACCTTGGGGAAGGGGGAGAGCTCTCTAGGGAGCCAGCTTCTGAGGTGCCAACAGCTAGGGGCTGTCTGCTAATTGCACTCCCAGAACCAGGGGCAGTAATGTGTCCTTGACGGGGGAGCTGAGAGTTGCATCTTTGTGTCTGCCATGTACAAGGCAGGCTTCATAGCCTTATTTTACAAATAAGGCTCATAGACGGCATGACATTCACCAAGATCACACAGCTAGTCAGAAGCAGAGGCTGGATTTGAGCTCAAGGCTGTTTGAAGCCACGCCTCCTGCTTTTTCCCATGATATTGTGCCCCAGGGCCTGGGGGAGGAGTAAGGAGAATATAGTGGTGTTTGACATTTGTTTCCTTTTTTTAATTTATTATTTTTTTGAAGTATAGTTGATTTACAATGTTGTGTTAATTTCTGCTGTACAGCAAAGTGACTCAGTTATACAAATATATACATTCTTTTTAATATTCTTTTCCATTATGGTTTATCTCCGGATATGGAATATAGTTGTGCTATACAGTAAGACCTTGTTGTTTATCCATCCTATATGTAATAGTTTGCATCTGCTAACACCAAACTCCCAGTCCATCCCTCCCCCACCTCCCCTCCCCCTTGGCAACCACAAGTCTGATCTCTATGTCTGTGACTCTGTTTCTGTTTTGTAGATAAGTTCATTTGTGCCATATTTTAGATTCCACATATAAGTGATATCATATGGTATTTGTCTTTCTCTTACTGACTTACTTCACTTAGTATGATAATCTCTAGTTGCATCCATGTTGCTGCTAACATTTGTTTCTAGGGTTGTCCATCGGCGTGTTTCGTATGCAAAGGGGAGAGAACCTTTGTTTTGATAAGCAGATAGCTGCCAGCACAAGCCAGGGACTGGACCCGAAAGCCCGGGACGGAGCTTCTCGACTCTGGAGGCTGGCAGGGTTGTGGAGGAAGTATAGGCATTACACGGATCTTTCAGATGTGCCTGGAATTTGCCCAGACAGAGGAAGGGAGAAGGTTCTAAGCACCAGGTACAATGAGCAAAGTGATGGGAGATGGAGCTGAGGAGGCCTCACAGGGAAGGTGGGCAGAGCGGCTTGGCTTGAGGGAGCCGGAGGACCTCTCAAATAAATGAAATGCAAACGGGGAAAATGAAATTCAGCTCCATTCCGTTCAATTCCACAAGTTTTTCTTGAGCACCTACAATATGCCAGGCAGCTATCAGCCCAGCGAGGCCCAGAGTGGACGAGAGGGCTCCCTCCCTCACCTGGCCGACAAGGCCTCAAGCATCAACCTGCCCAGGGTGAGGCCTGGGCGGGGGCCCAGCCAAAGTGGTGTGAGGAGGTGGGAGACTGGATACCGAGGACAGTGTTCCCTCCTATATCTTCCAGGTGGTGGGATTTCACTCACCTGTAAGACAAGAAAAAGAAATAGAAAGCAAACAAACATCTTGATTCAGTTGAAGGACCTGCCAGTGTTTTCTTTTGCCCAGTAAGGACACTAGGAAAAAACCCCACTGTTATGGACTGAATTGTGAACCCCCCTCACCCCGCCCCCAGTATGTTGAAGTCTTAACTCTTGGTACCTGCAAATATGACCTTTTTTTGGAAATAGGGTCATTGCAGATGTAAGTGGTTAAGTGTAAGGTGAGGTCATGCTGGAGTAGAATGGGCCCCTAATCCAATATGACGGGTGTCCTTATAAAAAGGGGAAATTTGGACTCAGAGGAAAGGAAAGGCCATGTGAAGACAGAGACACCGGACAGAGCAGAGACTGGCCTGATGCAGTTGCAAGTTAAGATCGCCAAGGATTGCCGGCCTCCAGCAGAGGCTGGGAAGAGGCAAGGAAGGACTCTACCCAGAGCCTCAGAGGGAGCCCGGCCCTACCGGCATCTTGATTTTGGACTCCTGGCCTCCAGAACGGTGAGATGATAAGTTTCTGTAGTTTAAGCCGCCCAGTTTGTGGTACTTTGTTATGGCAGCCCTGGGAAACTAATATACCCATCATCTAATATCTCCCTTATTTACAGATGTTTTAACCCTCAAGGTAGGATAGACAATCTCAAGACACCCTTTGCGTTGAATGCATGTGACTTTATGCCAGATCTACTAAGGGGGTATTTTTCTCTCCTTTTCATCCTGGGCCAATGGAAAACCATCCCAGACTAGCCCCTACTCTGGACTGGGGCTGGGGGTGCCACTGCTGTGCCAGAAGGACATGGGGGAGGGTGGCAGCCACTGTGACTCCTGTGGGTCCTCACCCCTCTTTGGGCCTCTAGGTCCTTGAGGGTTGGACTGTGAACTCTCCTCGGTCCCTCCTGACTTGGAGGCTGGGGGGATTTGCACTTGGGGATGGCTGTGTGGAGGTTCAGCTGTCAGTGAAATGTTCCTTAGTTACTTCTTGCCCCAGAAAATTCACATACAGAGGTATGGGATGCCCTAAATCTGGGAGGGGAAATTGGACGTATTGAGGACAGATGAATAATGCTTGTACCCATAAGAGACTCAGAGGACACAGTGAATATTGTGGAGGCCGAGATGACAACGACCCCCGTCTCCCAGTGTCTAAGGGAAGGTTACCCTTTTGGAATAGGATGGAAGAGTAGGTTTTGTGACTGGATGCTAGAATGTGCACCTGAGAAGGATTCACACTGGTGGCCCATGAGTACATCTGTGTCCGTGTCACCACTGCCTGCACAGGTTTAAGCTTTTTATTTATTTATTTAGGCTGTGTTGGGTCTTTGTTGCTGCGCGTGGGCTTTCTCTAGTTGCGGCAAGCGGGGGCTACTCTTCGTTGCGGTGCGTGGGCTTCTCATCACGGTGGCTTCTCTTGCTGCAGAGCATGGGCTCTAGAGTGCAGGCTCCGTAGTTGTGGCACACGGGCTTAGTTGCTACGCGGCATGTGGGATCTTTCCGGACCAGGGTTTGAACCCATGTCCCCACTGCGCTACCAGGGAAGTCCCCAGTTTTAAGCTTTTAGAGCTGCACTTCTCAAAGTGTGTTTGGTGGAGCAAAGGTTCAGTGTGACGTTAATAGACGTTAGGTGGAAAACATGATTTAGTGGTAAAATATACTTGAGAAATATTGGGTCAAACAGCCTTAAATAGATATCTGTCTTGAAGGACTTTTCAGAGCCTTTAATATGCAAAAGTCCCTTGTTAATATGCAGTGTTTCCCAAACTCAATTGGTACTGGAATTTTTTTCCATCTTACATATGGCCTGTCTCCTGGGATTATTTTCTGAAGAATACTCTTTGGGGACCACTCTCCTAGAAACTAGGATTCTCAAGTTTTCCGCGAGGTACCTAGCAGAGTGCCTGGTGCGGCTTCAAACTTAACCTTCCTGCGGATGCTGTTGGTCAGGGTGATATCGGTGTTGATGGTGACGTGACGGTGGTGAAGATGAGGATACCGGTCATGGATATGGTGGGAAGGACATTGGTAATTTGCGTGGTAGTTAGGTATAACTTTAGTAAATCCCTAGGGAGAAAGGGCTCCCAACTCAGAGAGGTCTCCTGTATATGAATGACACCATTAGGCTTTGCAGAGTTAATGACCTGCGCTAGCAGAAGGAGATGGTACCAGAAAAGGTCAGGACTCCATCTCTACAACCCAGGGAGGTCGATGGGCCCAGAGCCAATAGAAGGCCTTAGCAACATGAGAGACCCATGGAGGGTGTATAGTCTTGTTTCCTGGAGCCTCTATCAACATGAATGTAATAAAAAGAGTATCATTTCCACAACCATACGATTCCTGCTATGGTGAGTTGTAGCCTAGTAGGGAATGCTATGAAGGCTTGTGAACCCATTAAGAAATGAAGTGGAAACACATGTATTTGCTTCTTCTGGGCTGCATTCTTTGGAATGGCCCGTTCTCAGCTCAGTCATACTGGAGAAAGTCAGATGATTTACGACCCTCCAAAGGGACTGAGGGAATTGTGAAGGTGGCGGTGAAGCTGTGGTGGAGGTTTTGAAAAGACAGTGGTATTGCCAGTGGTCATGGGAGATGGACAGGAAGGATGATGGTGGTGGCAGGGTCATGGTGAAGGTGAGGACAATGCTGGTGGTCATCAGAGTGGCGACAGGAGTGCCAGAGGCAATGATGGCGGTGGGTGATGGTGACACTGATGGGGATGTCCCCAGTCGGAATATTAGCACCAGTTCTGAGGGAATCATGGCGAGTGCTGTGCACCAATAAGAGTCTAAAGTGATCCTGTGGTCACCTGCCTCCTTCCTTTACAGGTAGGACAGGCTCTGGGAGATGCAAGCTGGCCTGAGAAGAGCAAGACCTTGCCTTGGAGGCCCTTAGTTGTTTTCTGTGTAGAAAGGTGGTTCTTCACTTTCTCCATAAATCAGCCCCTGAACTTTCCGCTTTGCAATTTGCAGGTCATCAGCCCCACAAGCCATTCCCGCCTGGAATAGGGAACTTGAACAAATAAATCACACTTATTATTCACGTCAGCGGCAATGTCATCATTGCACGAGAGTCCAGACCTGGGCTGACCTACCCACGGGACTTAGGCGGCCCCTCTCAATACTGTTTAAGCCAAGCCTGCCATGATTCAACACTGAATTTCTAGACAGAGACCCTTATATCAAAGTGACATAATTTAATAGCACTCTCCCCCCTCATCAGAGTGGGGCCTCACTGGGGGTGGTAGACATACGGCTTCCCTGGGAGAGGGGGAACGACCCTCTGAGGTAGGTTCATGCCCTTCCCCTGTGAGAAGACCATTGTCAGGTCCCCAGCCTGTAATTCATCCGGCCCAGCCACTGACATGTTACTACGTGTAGCAGCACAGCTCTGCTCCCCTCTTTTTGCACATGTCAGCTCTGCCTGTTTTAAGGAGGAAATTCAAGCTCAGTCTGGGCCTGTGTCTGATGGCGAGATGGCTGCCTCTAGGTAGATTTTTAGCATCTTGTGTAACACATTCTGGCAAGGGCTTCCCGTTTACTCACCGCAGGCTTGTTATCTGTGGGTCCTTGTTCTTCCCTGAGGGGAATGAATGCTTGGTCATGGCCTCACTGACCATTTATGGACAGAATATTCACAGTCATCCAATCCACAGCCTCCTTGGCATGAATTTGAAATCAGGGCAGCAGGGTAATTAAAGCCATGGCCCCATGTTTCTTCGTGTTTTTATGCAGGGGGGCAAAGTGATAGTGGGCTTGCCCTTTTTGCTCTTTTCTGGAAGGAATTATTAGTTTTATTTTATTTTTTGTTTGTTTCTTGTCTTTTTTCCTCTGTATGATGAAATAACATTCCAGCAACTTCTGGAAAACATCTGAGCTAGTTAGCAGAATGTTAAAGCAGGCTGAACATTTCATTCATAGATGTATCAGGTATATTCCTTTGACCTTAAATGGTTGTCAGGGTCCTTTGGAATCCCAGTTAGCTGCAGGGTTGGGGTGTGGAAAAGGCTCCTGTTTCAATGTTCTAGAAATGAAAGTCTTGGGGGGAAATCTCTGTGGCTTAGTAAATTAAAAGTTTACTAATAGAATATATTGGCATTAGGTGTTTTGGGTTTGAAATATAAATGTGTAATATGTGGAGAGTATATGTTCTGGGGTCATCTTAGGTGAAATTCCAGAAGGTAGAGCCTGCGTGTGTTGGGGAACCACAGGACTAAGTGAATGTTCACAACAGTTTTAATGATGCCATGAGGAACAGGTGACACACAAAATACACCACCATTTTAGTGATTAAATTCCAATCTGGCTTTGGTTTTGAAATATTTCAAAACATTGTATACTGGGACGTGAAGATGTGACAAGACGATTTTTGTCGTTTCAGTTGTGGGAACCCTGTGGTTGACTCCCCAACATCCATTGCACCCAGATGATCAGGCAGCCTAAGTCAGTCATGCTAATTCCACTCCACTTGGCAGGTGTGAGCCAATTTGGGTCAATGAGACTCCAGGAGAGAAGCTCTGGGCTTCTGGGAAATAGCAGCCTGTCCCACCGGCCCTCTCCTTCCACCTTACTGGATGTGAACAGGGAAGCATGTTGCTCCAGGTGCTGTTGGCAACCATTTTGAGACCATGAGGGGAAATAGTATTGGGATGCCTCCAGCACTGCTGCTGAAAGAGCAGAGAAATGAAGAGAACTTGGGTTGAGGGGCTGAATCTGTCACCACTGACCTCTTCCCTCCCTCTGGACTTCTTGTTCTGTGAAACAATAAATACCATGATGATTATTATCTTTTTAACATCTTTATCGGAGTATAATTGCTTTACTGTCATACAGAGTGAAGTAAGTCAGAAAGAGAAAAACAAATACCGTATGCTAACACATATATATGGAATCTAAAAAAAAAATGGTTCTGAAGTACCATGATTATTTGAGTCTGAGAGAGTGTTTCTCTGACCTGAAGGGGAAAGCATTCTGACACAGCTATTTAATAATTGTGTATTTGTTATTACCATCACTATGCCAAGCCCTTAGGATAGAGAAACAACGGAGCACATGGTATATGTCATCCCTGCTTTTCAGAGCTCTTAAGTGTTTATTGGAGACATGAGATAACTACACAGAAAACCACAAAGTATTTAGTGTTAAATTGTGATGGAAGATACTCCCAGGTGGGCCTTGGACAACTCTTCCCATAAAGGTCAGATAGAAAATATTTTGATATTTGATCTTCGTGGGCCATATGGGCTCTGCTGTGACTACTCAGCTCTGCCACTGTTGCACAAAAGCAGCCACAGGCAATGGCTATGGATGAGTGTAGCTGTGTTACAATAAAACTTTATTTAAAAGAACAGATGGCAGGCCATGTTTGGCCTGTGGGCTACGGTTTCCCTACTCCTGCTCTAGGGTTTCATAGACAGGAGACATCTGTAGGGATTAGGGTCATGGGATGATTCGTGGAGAATGTGGGTGCTGGATAGACAGCGTGGACATGGGTCAGCAGTAGACCATGCTATTCTACAGTCTGATGGGATTTCAGAAAGGAAAAACCAGAGTGTCTAACATAACCACACCTGACCATCTCCCTGGAGATCAAGCTGAGTCTGTAGTCCCTCTCCTCCCACTCCCCAGTGATCAGCCAAGAAAAGATGAAATATCTGGGGGCCACACACGGAAAGACTCCCTCCCAGGTCTGCCTCCTACCTGCAGGGCCAAAGGTGGGTCTAGCACAGAGCAGGCAGCCCCGGCAGTGCAGATGTGAGACTCTTCAATTCAGAGTGTTGAGGCCACAGTGTCCAGTTACACATGGATCTTGCATGAGGTGAGCTCTGGACTTTCCCAGAGTTAGAAGCTTCTGGAACTCACCTTCGGGGCATAGTGTCTTGGGGAGACTAAGCTTCGATGGCTGGCTCCGAGAGCTACCTCCTAAGGGGGACCTTGAGGATGGGTAGGATTTGAATAAGAGGCAGGTAAGCATGGGCAGGTGGGAATAATGCTTTGAGCAGAGACTTGGAGGGGACCCCCCATGGTGTGTGAGGACATCCCCCTACTGCATAGGATGCTCATAGATGACACCCTCATATGCCACACTGGGGAGCTCTTCCCCCCGACACCTTGAGACAAGAGCCTGAAGTTTCCCATGAGGAAGTATCTAGACAATAACACCCATCAGTGTTGACCTACAGGCAGAGACTGGGAGCAATTAAATCTGAAGAACATCAGTGGCAGGGAGGGACTTCCCTGGTGGCACAGTGGTTAAGAATCTGCCTGCGAATGCAGAGGACACGGGTTCGATCCCTGGTCTGGGAAGATCCCACATGCCGTGGAACAACTAAGCCCGTGCATCACAACTACTGAGCCCGCGTGCCCTAGAGCCTGCGCAGTGCAACTACTGAGCCCGCGTGCTGCAACTACTGAAGCCCACGCCTAGAGCCTGTGCTCCGCAACTAGAGAAGCCACTGCAATGAGAAGCTCACGCACCGCAACGAAGAGTAGCCCCCGCTCACCACAACTAGAGAAAGCACGCGTGCAGCAAATGAAGACCCAATGCAGCCAAAAAAAGAACATGAGTGGCGTTTACAGGACTTGCGGATGAGTTGGTAGGGGCAAAAATCTACCGTTTGTAAATGCAGACCAAGAAGGGTGATGAGAACATCACAGAAGGAGGACAGGGAATGGGAGGGAAGAGAATGGCCCAGCGTGAGAGGGAAGGTGGCTGGTTCTTTAGGACTGAGTGCAGGGCCATCCAGAGAGCCCGGGTCACACCTCGCGGAGTCGGGGAGGGTGTGGGTCATGCAGTGGGAAGGGGCGCTTTGAGGAGGCTGGAGTCTGTGGGGGAAGGATAGCCTTTCTGTGATGGACGGCACTGTTCCGAACGGTGAGACCTGGCATGCTCCCCACCCTCAAAGGCTACAACTTAGGGATGTAAAAATATTCCACCCGTGTTTTCTTACTTGGATGTGTAAACACGCGGCAATCTAGTCAGAGAGAGGAGAAAAACAAACCACACTGCGGAGTAATATCCTTTTGCAAAGAAATATGTATTTTGGAAAAGGACTGAAACTCGTGGAAGCTTTAGAAGGGTGTTTTCTTTTCTTATTTTTAAAAACTCAAGGGTTTTGGTGAAATCAGCATTGTTTTCTCAGGCCCCCAAACAGATGAACATATGTGGAGCTTCGGCTGGTGGCTCCCAGAGACAAAGGAAAACACAAAAATAACTTTCTAATAATTGTCCCCTGTCCCCAAACACAGCTGTTGAGGGTTGGGTGGTGTCACCTCCCCTTTCCTAATCTGCAGCCCTTCCTCCCGCCCCCAGCTGATGTTCCCAGCTCTGCCACCGCTGCTGCGGTTTCAGGCAAACCTTGCATCTGGTTGCTCTTTTCTTCTTTCCCTTTTTGTCTTCGTTTACTTTCACGAGGAGACGTCACTTTTATTAACCCTCCTCTGCTTTCTTTATGTTTGCATTGTTTTCATCACCTGTTCAGCTGTCTCCGTCCGTTCACTTACCTTCATCCTGCGGGGCTATCGGTGACCTACCTGGCTCCAGTAAGGCAGCTGGGTTTTGTCCAGCTGTTTCTTCAAGCTTGATGGAGGCCCTCAGAGTCGTGTGGCTTTTGTTTCTCCCCGTGAAGGTTTTTTTAATCTGTTTTGTTATTCCTCTCTTCTATTTGTGTTTCTCCATGCAGGGATACTGAGTGTTTATAAACTTTTCAGGAGTGCTTACTTTTGAGATGAGAGAATTGCTTCTGAATTTCTCGGGCTGCATGCTGAGTTACATTATCTGTGAAATTCCCGCTCTGATGACCGGCAGATTTCTGAGCAGTAGCGCGGCATTTCCAAACATGGCCGGCCCCACCAGCTGTTGTGTCACCCTCTGCTTGCGCCTCTTTCTAGACCAGAACATTAATGAAACAAGAAGCACTTCATCTGTGCAATACCTTGCACTGTCAAACCTCCATTTTATAAATGAATCAAGAAATAACACAAAAGATCAAAACCTGGAAGAAATAAAATTCTCACCTACACCACAAATAATTCTTCATTAAGTTATTAAAATATAGCAGTTGTGTGATACAGATTCCAACATGTATTCCTTGTCATCCTTATTACTAACCCTCTAAAAGTCTTTTTTTTTTTTTTTTTTGCGGTACGCGGGCCTCTCACTGCTGTGGCCTCTCCCGGTGCGGAGCGCAGGCTCCGGACGCGCAGGCTCAGCGGCCATGGCTCACGGGCCCAGCCGCTCCGCGGCATGTGGGGTCCTCCCGGACCGGGGCACGAACCCGCGTCCCCCGCATCGGCAGGTGGACTCGCAACCACTGTGCCACCAGGGAAGCCCCTCTAAAAGCCTTCACTATTCAAAATGCGGTCCTTGGACCAGCGACATCAGCATTCTCTGGAAGCTGGTCAGAAATGCATGTTCTGCTCCACTTCAGACCTACTGAATCAGAATCTGCATTTTAAAAGGATCCCTGGGTGATTCCTGTGCACGTTAAAGTTTGAGAAGTCCTGCTTTCATAACCATTAAAAACATTAAATGGAGCAAGATACCAAAAAAAAAATCAACCAAGTACTTAAATAATCACATGCAACGAGATTGTGGTCAAAATATCTAGTTTTAGCCTCTACTCACAGTAAGTCATTGAGTTCACCTGGCCTCGGTGTTGATGTACCAAATGGGAGGACCAGCACGGCCACCCTCTGCACCTATCAGGATCGACGCAAGGATGTTGGGAGATAAAGTTTAAGTGAACCAAATAGATGAATGCACTTTGTAAAGCACCATAAAATGTTAGCCATTACGATTTACACACTGCCTCATTTTAATTCGGCGGCATCTTACTTCTTTCTTTTCCTGATGCAGATACATAAGTGAGGAATCACCACAGTCATGACGCATCGACAGGAAATGTCAGGACACCTCATCTGTAAATGGGGATAACAGTAACTCCTATTTTGGGGGACACTTGCCAGTTTTTTGCTTTTGCCCAGCATCTGAACATCCTTCCTACAATTGGGGAATTTCTCCCCATATGGGTCTGGGTGGGAAGCAGGGGGCTTCAAAGAAAGAAAGTTTAAAAGGCAGCCCCTTGCCTCTCCCTGCTGGCTGCCAGCCTCCACCTCCACCTGCTGGCTCAGGACATCGGCACGTACCCCAGGCTCAACTAAGCCCACCCTTCCCCCCAGAACTCTGAATCTGGGACATGTGAGGCAGAGGCGGGGAAGGTGGAGGATAATTTAGCAGCATCAGCTGCAGAGACAGTGGCAGCGGCCACATTTACTATTCCGGATGGGGGGAGGGCTGCAGCACCAGGCATACCCATCCAGCAATGGCATTAGCTGCTCATGATTTGAACTCAGCTCCTGGCTTCTGGTGGCTCCTTCCCATTTTCCGAACATTCCCTGAAATTGTCTGAGATGCCCAATATCCTCTCGGTAAACTGCTTTTTCTGCTGAAACCACCCGGAGCTGGTTTCTGTCACTTGCTACCAAGAAGCCTGAGTGATAACTCCACTTACCTTACTGGCTTGCCCTGAGAAATGAGGAAACAGTGCACAGTGGATGACCCTTAGAAATGCCCCATTAGTAGCAGCAACAATGAACAATATGTCTACTTTTGTTTCATCTTGATAGAGCCCCATTTCTTGATCATTGAATGACAAGCTATGGCTGCTACTAATTCACAGGCAGCTGATCATCTTTCCTTTCCCATAGAAAGCTCTCGGGAAGCTCTTCCTCTGCCCTCGGTCAGAGGCCAACTCTGTGTCCTGGTCTTCTAAGGTTAGTGCTAAGACCCAGCCCATCTTCTTTCTTGTCAGCAAAACCAAGGGTGACAGATTCCCAGACTTCTGCTAACATTCATCCAATTTGTCCATCGACCATCTACTCCAAAGCTGTTTAGGACTACTCTCAGTTTCTTTCTTGACTTGTCAAGAGGTGGGTTGCCAGATTCTTCCTGCTACCCCCCAGAATTGAACATCAAACAAATTTCATCAAGGGCATAGTCTCTTGCCAACATGAGGGATCCTACTAGGAACCTGGTAGGATAATTTATGTGATTAGCGTTGTTCCTTAGCCCATGTCAAAATTGGTCACCAATAGCCTTATTTCCCCTGCTTCATTTATTTCCTTCCAGGGCCATATGCTGGTGATTACCAATCTTTGGAGAGTTGAAATACCTTGTCATTATTTCTTTGATTCCAAGACATGCCTCCCTCCAGTAAAAAAAGGAAAAAAATATCACAGTATGGCATTCATTTTCAAAATGGAAGCAAATGAAAATTAACCTCATGTTGAAATCTTCTGGGAACTCAGGTTGTCTCTTGAAATGGTGACATCCTGACGTTGAGAAACACTGCCTTAAAAATTCCAAATTGTGTGAAAGAAAGCTGCGTGGGTTCATCATTTATTTCTTCTTTGTAAATTGCAGTTTTATGCAGACGTGGATTTAATCTCTGACTTACTCTTCCTCAGTCCAACCTGTGCCTGTTAAAGAGGAACATAAAAAGCTGTGATCTTGGGCTTCCCTGGTGGCGCAGTGGTTGAGAATCTGCCTGCCAATGCAGGGGACACGGGTTCGAGCCCTGGTCTGGGAGGATCCCACATGCTGCGGAGCAACTAGGCCCGTGAGCCATGGCCGCTGAGCCTGCGCGTCTGGAGCCTGTGCTCCGCAACAAGAAAGGCCGCGATAGTGAGAGGCCTGCGCACTGCAATGAAGAGTGGCCCCCGCTTGCCATAACTAGAGAAAGCCCTCGCACAGAAACGAAGACCCAACACAGCCATAAATAGATAAATTTAAATCGTATGGGCTTCTAAGAAGACCTCTGCTTAAAAAAAGAAAAAAAAATTTAGCTGTAAAAAAACCCAAAAACCTGTGCCCCAGAGAAACTCCTGAGCATGATGAGCACCGGAAACCCTGCCCCTGACAGTATTGTTGTAATAGGAAGAGACTGGAAACTCCAGTGTTCCTATAGGAGGATGGACAAAACATTGAGATATAGTATTCACACCATGGAATATTATACACCAATGAAAATGAATGACAATATAACTACCAAAAATAACATGGAGAAATCTTAGAGACATGGTAGTGAATGAGAAAAGCAGATCGCAGAGCACTGTATACCATATATATATACAAATATATATAATTTATTATATATAAATATAAATGTAAATATATAAATATATTTTTTCTTTTTTTTGAGGGGTAAAGCTCAAAAACTAAGAGAACCCAAGCAAAAAGTAAACCATATGTTCCTTGGGGGTACTATGGAGATTTCTAGAGCTGACCCCTGTCCTGTTATCCTCTCCTCCCAGGCACATGGGAACATCCCCTTGCAGTGGACTCAGCCCATGTGACTAGTTCTGTCAATAGGCTGTGAGTCAAAGATGCACATGCCCCCCTGGGCTGAAGCATTTACTTGCTGCTGAGGTGATCCTGGGGGAGCCTCCTATTTAGATGGTGGCACTGAAAATTCAAGCATCCTGGACTGTGAAGGATGCGGGACAGTTGTCCTGGAGAGCCAGCTGTGCCTGCAGTGGATTCTGCTTGAGCCAGAAACAAACCTTGGCTGACGAGTTAAGCAGTTGAGATGTTACTCTGCTTCGTTATTGCAGCGTGACCCGGCCCGCCCTGGCCAGCGCAGATGCACGCAACAGCTGTGAGAAAGGCAAGGATGACGATCAACCCACAGTTGAGGACATGTCTGCTCCCGGGGGAAGGCAAGTGGATTGGGAACAGGAAAGAGCACACGGGGAGATGCAAAACAGAAGGTGATGTTTTGGTTCCTAAGTCGGGTGATGGGTTCTTAGGTGTTCATTTTATAATTAGGCTTTATAACGTACACATGTTAATGTAAATGCCAAATATCACACAATGGAAAACAATGTAAAACAATTTAAATAGTTTAAAAACTAAGCAGCATTAAAGGCAGAATCTATGTGGCAGGTAAATGGGGAGTCGGTGTAGAATCCTCTCAGCTTTGCTGTAAGCTTGAAATGTTTCATAAAGTGTTGGCTGAAACCCCCGAATGGCTAACAGTTACACTAAGAACTTAAAAAAAATCTTACCTATTATTCAACTACCCCCAAATAGCAACTATTTTGACTTTTTTGAGACCTTGTCTCTATGAATATAATGTTTCCATAGTTGTGATCCTAGTATACATAGAATTTTATGACTTGCTTTCTTCATTTAACATTTTATTATCAACATTTCTCTAGCTCGTGTTTTTTTGGAGAGTGCATTCATGTCTGGGGGATTCCTCTATCCCATGCAAATGTGGGTATCCCCGTAAACCTGAGTCATACTCCAGAAGCTAGAGACACTTTTTAACTCGATGGTAAGAATAGTCAGAGGCCTTGGGACTTCCCTGGTGGCGCAGTGGGTAAGACTCCGCGCTCCCAATGCGGGGGGCCCGGGTTTGGTCCCTGGTTAGGGAACTAGATCCCACACGCATGCCATAACTGAGAGTTCGCATGCCGCAACTAAGAGTTCCCATGCCGCAGCTAAGAGTTCACGTGCCACAACTAAGGAACCCATGTGCCACAACTAAGGAGCCTGCCTGCCGCAACTAAGACCCCATGGAACTAAGTAACTAAATAACTAAATAAAAGGAATAGTCAGAGGCCTTCTAACACACATCGCTCCTTCTAAAGCTTCCTCAGGTGACGCTGTGTCTGTCTGCCAACTACTATTTTCTTGAGATAAAGGGAAGCTTTTTGAGTTTAAGACATACTGGGCAAGTAATAGCTTCCTGCAAATCATTGTTGTGTGCCCACTATGTGCTTGCTGGGGAATTTGCTACCTTTCCTTCTGGACTTTTCTCCTTTAGCTTCTCTGCTACTTCTGTCTCACCACCATCTCAAAAACAGCCCTGAATTAAAATCTCAGCAGGTATAAACGGCCTGCTCAAAAAACCCACATGGGTTTGGAAGAATACATCATTTCTCTTTTCCAGGTTGTAAAAATTATTCATGCTCAATGGTAGATAATTTAGAAAATACGTAGAAATGAAATCCACCTACCTTTCCACCACCCCAAACTAGGCTGCTTCTAATATTTTAGTCTTTTCAAGAAATGTACATTTTTTTTAACAGTCTCTCTGCCTAAAGACAAAGTTAAAAACCAAATGATTTTACTTGTTCAATTTCTGCCATGTGCCCGCATGTCCACAGCCCAGATGAAATTAACATCAGTGCTGGACGGCCCATCACGTTTTATCCATGCGGTAGCTGTAACAAGAAGTCTTCCCAGTCATCATTAAGATATGATTTAATATGTCGTCAAGTATATAAAAGGCTTCTCCACTCAGAATAGCAAACAGCTGTTCACCATCTCTAGTGAGCCTGGAGCCAGAGGAGGGAGACTAAGCAAAGGGTCCTCTGAGTAACTCGTGGCCCTTCATGGGGAGGGCAGGCAGCTCCTGGAGGGTCCTGGCTGAAACCCTGAGCTGTCCATTTACCTGAGGCTTGGATATTTTAGCTTGAAACTATAGACCAATTACTTTTTTTTCCCTCTCTCTGTCTCTGACTTTTAAGGACAGCATGGTTGGTAATTTACAGTGACAGGGTCAGGGGTTGTCTAGTTTTCGTAGGTCTTTAAAAGTAGCCTGTGTTCTCTGAAGGGCATAATGCGGTCTTAAGTGGGATGGATTTTGTGATCTCTGGGGGTTCTATCCACACAGATCTGGCTTTGCCATTTCTGCCCTCAGCTTCCTTCCCCCGAGTTCACTTCTCTGCTGTTAAGCTTCTGTTGGCTGCCCCCTTGCCCTCTAGTCCTCGGCTGCTCTCTGGGAGGACAGCTGGGTCTCTTGTTCCACCAGACAGAGGAGTGGATACAGCTTCTGGCTTGGGGCAGTGCATGTCTGTTTAGTCCATCAACCTCTGGGAATGCCTGCCAGGGGCTCGGGTTGGTAGCAGACAGCGTAAAAATCATGGAGCAGGAACTCTGAGGCCATCATTGCAACTCTCTTGATATTATAGTTGAAGAAACTAAAAGGTGCCCTTGTCGAGGGGCAAGAGTGGGTGGGTTAGGGAACGTTTACCGAGCACCCACTCTATGCGAGGCTGAGTTAGGCAGCCACCTGCCCAAGCCTTGTGAAGCAGATACTCATTGTTAACCCCATTTTACAGGTGGGAAAAGTGAGGCTAAGCAACTTGCTGGACACTGCCAGTAAGTGGTAGCGCTCACATTTGAATCTAGTGCCGCCTGACTCTAAATCTGGTGCTTTCCTATGCTCTCATGCTGCAGCCCAGAGCTTACAAATATGCCCATCAATCGTGACCCCGGACCCGGGGTGCCCTGCTGTGGTAGTGGCATTCTTAACCATATCATAAACCCATAAACACGGCTCCCCTCCCCCTTCCAAAACACCACCCCACAGCGGTGACCCTGCTCTCCCCCATCCACACGCGTGTGCCATTTTGGGGCTCATTTCCCTCTTTGTTTCACTTAAACCTCATGGATCATCTGTGCAAATATTCTAGAGCAGGAAATGAGGGTGGTGGTGGTGAAGGGTCCCAAGCTCTCCTCGTTGCGGGGCATCCTGGTCAGCCTTTGGTTGCCTCCACACCTGCTTGTGGTGTGACTGTGCGTGTGCGATGGGTTAGAGTCAGTGGTGCCGGTCAGGGTGTGGGTCCGTGGCTGGACCTTGGCTGCCCCAGCTCTCCACATGTCTCCCCTGCCCTCACATCTGCCTTGTTTTGTGGCAGTGTCGCCTGAGTCTCATTTCCTATCAGATTACTTGAGGGCAGGGACTGAGTCTACTTCACTTTTGCATCACCAAAGAATCAGGAACAGGACTTCCTGGCGGTGCAGTGGTTAAGACTCCACGCTTCCACTGCAAGGTGCGTGGGTTCAATCCTCGGTTGG
The DNA here is from genome assembly GCF_964374135.1 of Grampus griseus. Taxonomy (NCBI): domain Eukaryota; kingdom Metazoa; phylum Chordata; class Mammalia; order Artiodactyla; family Delphinidae; genus Grampus; species Grampus griseus. Next base: position 30,479,419 of record NC_139004.1, on the reverse strand, counting down.
GGAACTAAGATCCTGCAGGCTGTGCAGTGCAGCAGAAAAAAGAAAAAAAAAAGAACCGGGAACATTCATCCCATTAGCAACAATAGACATCTACTGAATGAATGAGGTAGCTATTTTCTAGAACCAAGCTTCATGGGCATGTGCTTTTTTAGGAATAAGCTTTAGGTTGCTATTAATTTTTTTGGACTATTTTTAGGAAAATGTTCAAACTAACAGAAAAGTAAAATGAATCCTTTCGAATACAATGAATAGTGTAATGAACGCTCCTATACCCGTTGCCTAGATTTAACAAATATCAATAGCATTTGCTCTGTTTGATGTAGCTCCCAGAACCCAGGTCTCTTATCTGCTCCAATGGCAGCAATGATCCATCTTGTCCAGCACTTCAGAGAGATCATGGACACATGTGAGATAAGCCTCAGCACCTTCGAAGGTGACTATTCACCCAATTCCGCAAGACTTACTGAGGGCCCATTATATGCCGGGCCGCATGGAGGACACCTATCCTTTTTAGGTGAGGAAGTCTTGGTCTCCATCCTTGAGGCATTCATCTTCAGCCTAGAGAGGGAAGAGACATGTAAGGAGACAACTGCATTATGATGTGCTAAGTCTAACAATCCATTTTATAGATGGACAAACTGAGGATATTGGGAGCCTGTAGTCTCATCTCTGGTGAACTTTATCAGCTCAAAGTTGGGAAACTATGGCTGGACCAGGGCCCCGAGTTCCAGCTTTACTGGTTACTTACATGTGTGATCTTAGCAAGTCCCTGTCCAACTCTGGACACAGTTTTCTCCTCTATAGGTTAAGGGGTCAGGCTGGAATATTTCAAAGGCTCCCTTCACCTCCAAGTTTCTAAAACTTTTCACAGTAAAGTTTCGAACCAGCCTCCCTTTCGCTCTCTTATTTGCCTATAACTTCCTCTCCAAGCCAGGGCCTGTAGGAATTTCCAGCTCTGCCCGGATTCCGTGATGGGTTCTAATTCCACCGCCTGGTAACCCATGCCAGGGACAATCCTCCCAGTCAGGAATTCCTCTTGTGGAGCAAACCCATGTCCCCACTCCTGCAGTTTCCATTAATTTCCTTTGACCTGTCCTTGGGGGAAGCTCATGATTACTGGTAATTCTAGTTAATCCTTTAACTGGAAAAAGGAAACTAACCATCTAATAGGCAGAATAAGGGAATGACTTGGCACACTACCTGCAAAATATGAACCTAACATATTCCAGAATGTTCTCTGGGAGGCCGCATCCATTAACGCCCGGGAGCTGGCTACTGCGAAGCCTTGTCTCCTAGCGGTGGGCACGCTTTTGAGCCGAGCCAGGAGCGGGCACAGGCGTCAGCAGGCCCCGCTGTGTTCCCCTCTCTGCATGTTTGTGGCATAATCGTTTTACTTGCTAAGGCAGAACAGCTCCAGGCCCGTAAAGGGCTTTCTGACATTCTCTGAGCAGCTGGCCTTCCCCCATTTCAGGAGATGTCATGGTTTATTAATTCCTTGCAGAAGCAATAAGAACTGGGTATTGGCTTAATTTGGGGCCAATTTACTGTTATGGTAGAAAAATTGGCTCTGTCTCCTTTTATTCAACACAGGGCCTCCCTTCACCTCTCCTGTGCAGGGCTCTCCCCCGACCTACTTCTAACTGTGTGACCTCGGGCCAGTGAGTTAACCTTTCTGTGCCTCAGTTTCCTCAATATAAAATTGGGATAATCACAGCACATATTTCATAGGATTGTTCTGAGTGACTATTAAGTTACTGAGTTATTTTAGGATCTTTCTCGACCAGAGGCTTTAAACTGACACATTGTTTTTTTTTTCAAAATCTGGAAATTTCATATAAAAATGCAGATTTTCGGGCTTCCCTGGTGGCGCAGTGGTTGAGAGTCCGCCTGCCGATGCAGGGGACGCGGGTTCATGTCCCGGTCCGGGAGGATCCCACATGCCGCAGAGCGGCTGGGCCCGTGAGCGCCCAGCCTGCGCGTTCGGAGCCTGCGCTCCACAATGGGAGAGGCCACAACAGTGAGAGGCCTGCGTACTGAAAAAAAAAAAAAAAAGCAGATTTTCAGTTTCCCATGAATAAGAGGAAGCCATGACAACCTCTGTCCACGTTCCCATGTGGAACAACTGTCTGGAGCTGATTAGAGGTGGTTCCCCTTAAAAAGGATGCCCGGTGCCTGCCCAGGCCCCCAGGCCCTCCCATCTTATCCTTCCTTCATGTCCTGTCTGGCCCTGAGGCCTCGAGTCTATGGTCTGGGTTCCTCTGTTCCCTCAGGCTGGGCCGGGCATAGATCCACATAACTAAGTTCTCTTCATCCCCCAAAGCTGCTGAGAAGTGTCCTTCCAGCTTTATCTGTCAACGGTGGCAGGCAGCTACGATCGCTGGGGAAGAAAATCCAAACAAAACCAGCAGAAGCTCTGCTGGGGCAAATCTACCTTTGTGGATTGAAGACAAAATTGCAATTTGGATGCAGAAAGAAAGACTGACTCCCATTTCTCATCTATAATACCATCGTTGAGTCCAAGCAGACAGGTGCTCTATGTACATCCCATTTAAGCCACATCATAGTACCAGCTAGGTAGAGAGGATTGTTCCTATTTTGCAGATGAGAGAAGTGGGCCTCTGAGAGGTTGGGGAACTTGTACAAGGTTGCATAATTAGGAAGTGGTGATGACAGGAGAATGCAGCCCTCAACTGTGAATGGACTGGATGAACGTTCTTGCCTGGGTAGGGCTGGTGTGGAAGCAGCGCTGGTAGGGCTCCCAAATCATTTAGCATCCCTGCTGACACCTGTAAGCAGAGCCAGCCTTGTGGGAGATTCCTGCCCTGGGAGAGGATGGGGGAAAATTTGGGGAGCAGAGTAGGAGTGCTCGCAGCCCAGAGAGGCTATGGGGCAGGATTCTCGTCCGAGAGTGACTGCCCCCGCACCACATCCCCCAACCGGGGCACATGCGGCAATGCCTGAAGACACCTTCAGCTGTCACAACTTCGGGGTGCTACTGGCATCTAGTGGGTAGGGGCCAGGGATGCTTCGAAATATCCTACTGTGCACAGGATGGTCCCTCAACAAAGAATTATCGGTGCAAAATTTCCAGTAGTGCCAAGGTTGAGAGTCTGCCCTTGAGCCTCTTTCAAGTTTCTGAAATCCATCTGATTCTAAGATGGATTTGAGGGTCACCAGAAGCCCCTCTGCCTTGAAATATTATCTGTAATCATCTCATCACAGCCTGAGCCCTGAGGCTCCCATGAAGTGTGGACGTCAGCTGGAGGAAGATTTATGAACAAAGAAAGAATGTCACACCTGGAAGGGACCTTAAAGATCATCTGAGCAAATCCCTCAGTTGTTTTTTTTTTCTTTTTTTTTCCTCAGTTGTTTTGATGAGGAATCTGAGGCCCAGAGGAGAAAGGATCTCACTGGGGTGACAGCCCAGCAGACCAACCTGACACCTTATTCCTGAGGGACTGAAACACAGGCGGTCGGATGCAATCCAGGTGAGGTGTAGGGAGCATTGTGTGGGAATTCAGGCTGCAGCGTCGCTTCCACTGCTCCCAGCATCTCCATCTGTAACAGCAAGTGGAGGAAGCACAGGCCTGGGGAATTTCGAGGTCAGTTCTCACATTGTCTAGGGCAGCAGTTCTCATTCTCCTATAGGTGTCTGCATCCCCTGGAGGGTCTGTTGAAACACAGATTGCTGGGCCCCACCCCCTGAGTTCCTCATCTGATAGATCTGGGGACCCTGAATTTCTAGCAAGTTCCCAGGTGATGCTGACGATGCTGGTCCGGGAACCATACTTTGAGAACCAGTTCTAGGAGAATGTGTAAATCTGAGATGCGGATGACTGGGAAGGGTGTGGAGCAGTGCCTCAGACTGGGCTGCTGCAGATTAGGTGGGGGCACGAGAAGACCCTAACCCCTATAGCGCTCCTCACGTTTTGGCCTAGAGTGGGTCTGTATACCCACACTTGGTGAGCTGAGATCCAGACTCTTGCTTCCGGGAAGGCCACTCTACCTCAAGGGCAGGGTCACCAGATATTTATCTTCCAAAGTGGATCCCACTTCAGTGTGAGCTGAGGCCGTGCTAATAGTTGTGTGGAAACAGAAGGCATACCCTGGGCTCGTCTATGGCAAATCGAGCTGTGGGAGGTCAGCTGGGCCTCTGGGATACTGGCGGGGCCCACATGGAGCCTTAGATCTCTCTCAAAGGCCTTGCGATGTGGCCACATTGTTTCCGCAGGGATCAGAGGAAGGTATGGGGCAATGCTGGCTACCCCAAAGATCTTCAGGGAGGCCTCCGAAATACGCAGAACTGAGGACAGCAGAGCCCTGAATCATGTCACCATGCCACCCAGCAGTGACTGGTCACCACCTCGGAGGCCAGCTGGGGCCATTGCTCCATGCCCTGGGGCTGTGGTGCCGCCAGAGCCAGGCTCACCTGCAGCCCTGTGCATCCCAGCAGTCAGGGCTGGAAGGGCCTTGGAGATCCATGTAGGGAGGATGTAGTGGGGCTCCTCCAGTGTGTAAAGGAGAATCTGAGGCCCTGAGAGTGGTGGTGATGGGCTCAAAGTCACCAGTTGGTCAGTAGAGGGACCTGAAGCAGGTTTTCTAGGTCAGAGAACTTTCCACTGACGTCGATATGTAGATACGGTGAATTTGGGTAGGTGTGTACATTCAGAGGGACACTCTGCTAAATGTTAGGGGCAAATACCAGCTCGGAGCAGGCATCTCTTATTTCTCATGCAGATATGGAAAACGGGGGCCTATGTCTAGTTGAAACTTTGGCCCATAATTCAGCAAAGTGTGTTGTAGTTGGACACCCATCCTTCTCTGCCTTTGATGCATATTTCCTTCAAATGTGTGTGTTTTGGGTCTTCTTTGTACTGCATTTCACCTTCGTCGTTCTGCACGAAGGGCTGGAGACAGCAAGGAGGCCAGGGGAGGAGGACAGGCCATCCCTCACCTTCTGGAAGGCTGTGTGCTCTGGACGCAGAGCAGCAGGAAAGCCAGCCACACCACCCGGGTCCCCAGCGCGGACAAGCGGGGGGTGGGGGGGTCACTGAGGTGAGCCCTAGGCCCAGACAGCACACGACAGGGGATGGGGGACTCCAGGACAGACCTGGGCCAGAAGGGGTTCAGATCCCAGGACCACACAGCTGGAGGGAAGCTTGGGAATCCTATAGGCCAACCTGTTGTGGTGCAGATGGGGAAACTGAAGCCCAGAGTGGGGAAGGGATATGCCCAAAGTCACACAGAGAGTTACGCAGCCAGCACTGTAGTCCTCCTATCTGACTCCTGGTCCAGGCCTACATCCAGTACATTTTACTGGCCAGGCAGAAGTCTGGGGTGGGTCTTTAGGTCTCCAACACATTCTAGAGGTAGAAGGTGTAAAGAACATGCAGGGCTTTGTTTTGAGTGGTGTGGTGTTGATCAGGGAGGGTGAGTAATTCACCTCTGTGTCACCACAAGATGGTGCAGTGCTCAACGCAGGCGAGATGGTCAGTATACATTCATCAGTTAAACCGTATAATGCTTCCAAAAGGTCTGTCTAAACAAAGTTGTCATAACTTTAACCTACTTTGTAAGGCACCTGAGTGCAAGGAAAGGAAAAGAACCGGGGGTCTTATGTGCTCTATATGTGAGTTTTCTTTTAAAAACATTTTATTGTATCATGCATTATACATATTTGTGTGTGTATAAATACAATGCATATTTATTGTAGAAAAAACCAAATAGGCAAAAAAAAAAAATCAACAGTAATGTGATGGGACCGTGGACCTAAGGAGAGCACGCTTCGGGCTGGAATATTTTGGAAACCTCAGCTCTCTTCCTGTGGCACCAGACCTCACTTCAGTGTCTGGATCCCCATTCTCTGTCTCCTTGGCATTATTTTCTTTGAAGGAAGGAGCGCCACGAGCAAACCAAGCGCCAGCATTCTTATCTTGTTTCCTCAACAAGTAAGGCTTAGGGTAGGGCCGCAGCAGGCCAGTTGTTTGGCTCAGATGTGTGTTCCCATTTTCTGGAAGAGTGAAGCCAGTGTGTCCTGGGAGACCAACCCCGCCTGGCATGCTCACAGACATGCCTAATGTGATCCTCACCAGCGCTCCCCACTAAATGGAATCTAGGGCTTAAAGGAACTAAGCAGGTCGGCTGGGAGTCCAGGGGGCACCCAAACCATCCCAGACACTGGGAATCACTGCCGGGGATCCGCCCTACGTCAAGGGCATCGGAGCCACGGAAGTCAGCAGCTTCCATGCGTTTATCGCATCCTGTCTTACAGTGTCATTAATGAGCGGTCCGGAAACAAAGCATCGCCCCAGCCCTTGCAAGCTGACGCTGTGCTGACACTGGCTGACCCAACGTGTGACAAGGGCCTGGCGGAAGTGGGTCAGGGGACTGGATTTACCAACTTGTCAGCATGATCTACAACAGGCTGCTACTTTCCGTTTCCTCAGCTCAGCTGTCCCTCTGCAGCGTGGGACGATACTCTGGCCTTCCGTGTTCCGTCCTCTGGGACGCCGTGGGATCCAAGGTAATGAGAGTTGAAGTGCGCTGTGGAGGGAACGTGCCACATAAGAGGATTTTCTTTCCATGTCAGCACAAGCTTGACTTCGCTTGAGTTGTTCAAGGAGAGATGGCTTTTCTTCCCTTCCTGGCCTCCCATATCTCTCTTGCATTGCCCCTACCATGGGTGGCATCACTGGCCCCTCAGGATACCCCCTCGCAGCTCCCCAGCTGTTAACCTTCACTTCGGAAGATGACAGGTGACAGGCTGCTCCCTGAGATTCCCACCATCAGATAAACCAAGGGGGGAAGCAAGTTCTTCTGGAAGAGAAACGGACTGTACTTGGGAAATTAACCTTAGAAGAGAGCAGGAAACCTAAGATTCCAGCCACGGGTTTCCGAGGAAGGCTCACCCGAGAGCCGGTGGCATCCCTGGGATCAGGGCTGGGGAGGAGGGAAGCCTTGCTCCCTGCCATCTGAAACTGTCATCTGGGGCCTGGGGCCAGGCTCGGGGTCCACCCCACCCAACACAGGCAGTGGGGTCAAACCCTCCTTCCCTTCTCTCCCTGTGGGCGCCGGCCCCCTCCCATCCGTTCACTCAGCAATCAGAGCGCCAGGAGCTTTCCAGCCTAGTACCTTGATGCTTACTGAGAGCTAGGGTGTGAGACGCAGCACGTGACTGTCATTCCCCACGTGGGGAAACTGAGGCACCAAAGGGCGAGCAGTGGTGTGCCTGCCATTCCGAACAGAGCTCCAAACGTGCTCTTCTTTGCCTACCCTGCTCACACGTGAGCGCGCGCGCACACACACACACACACACACACTCGAGTTTTACAGCTCTCTAAAATTTATGAGGAAGTCGCGTACCCGGAGATCTCTTAATTAAGCAGCCTTCCCCTAGGAGAAAGGAAATGGGCTTCCATATTCTCAGCTCCAACGTCGGATCGCATGATTTACCACCCAAGGCTTGCATTTCTCCCCAAATCAGCTTTTCTATAGTACAAACATCTATCACTTTGAAGGCGGTTCAAACACCACTTTCCCCTCCTCCTCTCTCTTTCCCGGTGCCCTCGGGGCCTCAGCACTTCCTCTGATCTGTCCCCTTATCCCAAAGGTTCAGGGTCAGGCCGGAGCCCTGAACAGACACCCTACTGTAGCCTCTCGGGAGAAAGGGGAAGCCCCGAGCCCAGGGCTGGCACCGAGGGGCTGCCCTCACCCGTGGGGGAAAGAGGGGCTGGTGCCTGGTCCTTCCTCACAGCCCCCGACGGCTGCCGATGGCTGCCATGAAGATATATGGGTTTAATCAGCCCCTGACAGGTAGAGACCTTAACAACGAGGACAGTTTGTTCTCCCAAACTGTTGAGTATCTAAGCCCAATGTTTACTTTGGAATTGAATGAATAACATTGTTCTGGGAAAGGAAATTTAAAAAAGCAGGCTTGTAATTTACAGTAGAGGAGAGAACCTATCTGGAGGTCCTGTCACCCCCCTCCCCCCGCCAACCCAGTCCAGACCCACCTCCCGCAAACCCGTGCTCTTTTTGCTTCTAAACTTCTAAACACACCACCACAACCAACCAGCTCATCTTCTTAGCGCTGCCAGGAAAGGTCTCAACATTGCCAGGCTCCCTAGAGCTGCCAAGAGAATGCATTGCTTCAAGGCAAAGTGTTTTTTTTTTTTCCCCCTCCTGTTAAAAATCAAAACCAAATGCCATTGAGATTCCAAATGCTGTGAGATCCATTCAAAATGTGGAGTGAAGGGAGATGACTGGGGTGGGCCAGAGGTTCACCTGCCCCACACCCATCAGGTCTGGAGAGAGTGACTACTTACAAAGAACTAAGGTGGGGACGACCACCAAAAAGCCAGACCTGGCAAAACACACCCCTCTCTTGGGGTCGAGGAATCTCTTCACTGAAGAAGGTCGATTTACTTTTAAATACTTGGGGTGGGAGTGAGGGAGAACTCCTTGGTACCCAGCATCTAGAAAACTCCCAGGGGCTTTGAGGAGAGACCAGTGCTGGCCCCTCTTGCCTGTGCTAAGGTGTGGGATGGTGGTTTGCCACAGTGGACATCCCGGGAAGCCAGGGGGCGCTCGAGACCAGCCTGTTTTCTTCAAACAGACGTTTCCTTTCCAAACGGAGCACTTCTCTGATAGAGACCAGCTCAGAGCCCTGAGAATTCCCTCCCTCTCTGGAGTTGCCCTCTAATCTAAGACAGGAGGAAGGGGTCTGTGCACGCAGGCTGCTGAGCTGGGGGAGGGCGTCTGGCCGTAGGCTAGAGTGGGACCGTCGAACTCCTGGCCCGGCCTCTGGCAGGGACACCTACCAGAAACCGGGGTCTCACTGTGCTGCCCGCCTGCCCTGCCTGCCTGCCCACCTCGGGTGCCTCGGATTAGCTAATTGATGGGGGGAGACCACTTCGAACATGTCAAGGCCTGGTCAGGGGCCAAGTCTCATTACTTAGCTTCAAAGTCAGAAACTCCATAAAAAGTTCATTGGTGGAGCTGACCGTCCCAGATTGTTGCAACGGAACTGAACCCATCACGGCACCCCGGGCCTCCCGTTTTAATGTGGGGTGAGAGCACGTGTGTGGTACTGACGGAGGGGGGAGCAGGGGCCCCAGACCCGAATTGCATTTTCTTTTCTCTTTTCAAACACTTACACATTACAGAAGAAGTATAACCACGTTACACAAAATTTGGAAAACAGAGAAGAGAAAAAGAAAATATTTCAGAAGCCCACACCTTAATACAACAGTAATATTTTTTTCTAGGCATTTTTCTTATGTACAATTTTTATATACTACTCATCAGCACATGCATACAAAAATGGCCTGTTTTTTGCCTTTTTTCCCCCTGTAAGCATTAAATCATAAGCATTTCCTCACTTCTTCAAAACCAGTATTTTAAGTGGCTGTGTGATGTTCTGTCCTGGTAATGTGCAATAATGGTTACACACGTAGGTTGTTTATAATTTTACCTTATTCTTTGGTAACTAACACGAACATATTCATATTTCCCCATGATTTGTTCTTAAATTTACTTTTAAAAAAAGTAACATTTTTCTGATCATGAAAGTCGCACGTATTTATTTTTTTTAAATGTGGAAAATCCGGGAAAGAAGTTAATAAAAATCACCCGCAATTGTTCTGTCCAGAGAGAATCACTGTTAACCTTCGGGTGTATTTCCTTCATATATGTGTCTATTAGAAACAGGATCATGCTGCACAGAAGTCTTGTAGGTCCCTAGGGCCGGGGGAATAAAATTGGCAGAGGAAATATTATTTCCAGGAGAGATTCAACGTGTGATATGTGTGAATTTGAAACTGGACGAAGTTTTCATTCAGACCGTGCAAGCTGGGACAGACCTGTGTCCGGCCCTAAGGCCGGGAGGATGCCCTTGAGGGCGGCCAGTGGCGGGGCTGTACCCAATGCCGTGGCCTTGCTCAGGGCCGGGGTCAACGACAAGGCCACGGTGAGCGCGAGCAAACGCACTTTCCTCATTTCTTATGACAAACGCCGCGGAGCCCCTGATTTATGGGCACACTTCACGGGACACTAGTAAACGTCCCACAGTATATTTTGTAAGAGTAATGAAGTCTTAGTAACCCCAGCCCTCCCTGCAGCCTCGGCTAATAAATTTCCTTCTGCGAGAGGGCTGAGCCTGCCAGGTGCTTGGCGAGAGTGGTCTGGGGGTGGATCAGCAGAGGGGCACTAGGGCCCCCAGGGCTGCCGTTCTTGCGCCCCATCTTTGCAGGAGGAGGTGGATCGAGGGCCTTGCTGTGTCCCCACGTCCAGCCACCCCTAGAATGCAGCCCCTTCGAGCTCAATGCTGAGCTCTCCAAAGGCAGAAGAAAGATGAAAAGTTGAGTCAAGCAGCTGGAAAAGGAGGGGGAGAAATCCCAAACCATAATTGCCCCTTTCCTTCTGCAGCTCAGATTACTGGCCGGGGGCTGAGGGGCGGAGGACTGTTTCTTTTTTGACTACTGTTTCCCTTGAGTTTGAAGATGAACTGTGTATGGGATGAAAGGAGACGGAGGGGCAACTGAGGTGGGCTGAGTTGGGGGGGGCGGGCTTGTGCTGCGGCTACCACAGACTGGGAGTCAGGGGCCAGGCTTTCCTGGGGCTCCAGAAGTGGGGAGGGGCTGGGGTCATTACATTCCACCCCCAACCATGCGGACACAGACACTTTAAAGGGCCAGGGGCAGGGAATCTGTTTGCCGCTCCACAGAACAGCTGCCCCCCCCCCCTTGAAGCTCCCCTCCCGTTTCATATATTTGGTTTCTTCTCTCGTTCAGTGCTCCTTTCACCAGGTGCTGAGGACACAAAGCTGAGTTAGACACAGCCCTTGTCAAAGTCACCAAAGTACAAGCTAATCCTTAGTACCTCTCCTGTGCCAAGCACCGTTCTAAGCACTGTGCATGGATTAATTCACTTACTCCTCTCAACCCCCAAAGAAGCAGGCATTTTACTATCACCATTTCAGTGTTACCCAGACACCGAGAGGTGAAGCGGCTCGTGCAAGATGTCCCCGGTTCCTGAGCCCTGGCTCTCGGGGACCCTGGAGTCTTACGAACTCGGAGCAGAGAGGCCCCCCAGACTTCACCTCCAACAAGCAGGTTAGGCTATAAACTAGGAAACTGAAGCCCAGAGAGGAGAAGTAACTTGCCCAAGGCCACACAGCAAAGTGACAAGGCTGGGGATTAGAGCCCAACGGCCAGACCCTATGGCCAGTACCCTCCAGGCTGTACTGCCCAGCTGCCCTATGGCCATCTGGATCCCCCTCACCCATATTCTAAGAAGACAGTGAAGCGAGAACAATTTTGTGACATCTGGAAACTTCCTGTTTGCAATGAACTGCACCAAGTTCCCACCCAGCAGATCTAGAAGGAAGCGTAAAGAGGGTGGTTTAAGGAGAGAATACGAACTCCAAACCAGCAAGCCGGGGAACACTCTTGTATCAGTGGGCTGGGGAGTGAGGTGCGCAAGTGAGAAGTGGCCCCAGGGCTGGTATCAGAGCCTGAACTGCTGTGCCCGCAGGGCGCTTGCTCCTGTTACTCTGGGGCCTCAGCAGAAAGCCCAAGTCCTAAAAGCAGTCGCAAGCGCCTGAGACGGACCTCGACGATGGAGAGAGAAGCAAACCTCACAAATAAAATCTGCAGTTGAAAATAAAATGCCTGGCCTAATTGGGCAGCGGTTGCTTTCCAAGTCGGCTTGTGTGGGGACAGTGCGGCTCTGTTCCTTGTTAGAATTCCCCTGTGCTCCCACACAGGGAAAACCCGGCTCATTGCAATCTGGTCCCCCAGCAGCTCGGGATGAGGGCCCTCCGCTGGGAGCCAGGGACCTTGATGTTACCGTCAGCAGTGGCACGCCCCATCTCTTGTAATTCGGTTGCAAGATAAGGGCAAGGAGACATCTGGCAGCCCACAAGGGGAGGGTGGGTGTTTAAGACCTGAGGTCACTGATCCTCGCTACAACCCTGGGCAGCACGTGGGGTTATGGCCATTTACAGATGAAGAGCCAGGACCTCCTGGGGTTCTGAGACTCACAGTGCTTAGAAGGTGGGGTGAAATGACTCACAGGGAAGTTCCGAGTCAGTACAGAAGTGCAAAGGCTGGGGTTAGAAACCGTCTCCAGTAAATGGCAGATCCAGTGCTCAGTCCATGTTAGTTTCCTCCCTCTTCCCCTCTAGGGTAGGGGACCCATGGAGGTGCCGTGTGACGTGGTGACAGAACACTGGATTGTGAAGCTTTGGGGGATTCTGGTCTCAGCTTCAGCATCAACTGGGTGACAGAGAACAACCTGTTTCCCTATCTGGGCCTCATTTCTTCATCTGGGAAGGGAGTGGCCTCAGTAACACCTTTCAGACTCCGAGTTAGAACTGTTAAACTCTTAGGGCCCAGTTTTCTTGTCTGTTGAGCGCCATGCCTCTCATGGTCACCCTCAAGGAGTATTTGTAGAATTAAGTTGGGCCCCTGCCTGGCTCACAGAGCTCTTACAAGTATCAAATAAAATGAGGAAGATGAAAGTGATTTTCTCACACAGCTGGAGGACTATTTGTTACCCTCGCAAGGAGAACGGTGAGGAAAGGAAACCCCAGCTCACCCCTTCTGCATTCTTTTTGGGGACATGAGGGAGTGGGGAGTGTGCCCCCAGCAGAAGCAGACACATTTGTGGGATGTCTCAGCCTCTCCAACTTGGGCCCCCTCCTGATGAGCGTTAAAAAAGTCTTGTGCCCTCTCTTGAAATTTCAGAATAAATGAAATAGGGACTTCAAAAAAAAAAATCAGTGGTAATTTTAGATCCTGCTTTTTCCAAGCTTCTCACGTCCCCTGGAGAGTCTGATGAACACGAAGCAGGCACTGAAAAATGCTATTTTTCATTCAAGGCAGGTGTGGAAATTGAGTTTGTTGGGCATTGCCTGCAACTTGCCCCGGCCGGCAGTCCTTGGTCGTGATGGAGAGGCTCTGTGACTAAACTGTGTGCGTACATTTCTTGATATTATTAATAATGTGACTGTCATTCTTTATGATTCTGTGTTTTTCCACTAAACCATACTGCTTTTTAAAACAATTTTTTAAAAAATTGTTTTTAAAAAATTTTATTGACGTATAGTTGATGTACAATATCATATATGTTACAGGTGTACAATATAGTAATTCACAATTTTTACAGGTTATATTCCATTTATAGTAATTGTAAAATATTGGCTATATTCCCCGTGTTGTATAATATGTCCTTGTAGCTTATTTTATGCCTAAGAGTTTCTACCTCTTAATCCCCTACCCCTATATGACCCCTCCCTGCTTCTCTCTCCCCACTGGTAACCACTAGTTTGTTCTCTCTATCTGTGAACCACACTGCTTTTTCATTTTGCTTTGACTTCTCAGCAGGAGTGAGCTGCAGGCACCTTAGGAGGTGTCTCTTTGCTCATCATTTATTCTGTTCATTGATTGGGCTTCCTCTTCTCTTCTTTTTTCCCTCTGTTCACCTGTGTGAGCCAGTGCTTCCTGGGTGTCTGTGACACAAGAGGTTCTTGGAAACAGCCTGCCTTTAAGGCACTTAGACTTGCTTAGAGGAAACCAGACGGAGACCGATCATAGGTCAATGATTAGGTGTCATTAAATGGTTGAGTGCCTTAAAACGCAGGCTTTCTGTCCAAGGTAACTATTTTTTCAACTTTCTCTTCCATTCTCTAAGGCCAGAACAAATCTGACTTAATTACCAACACGGGCAATTTGTTTAACCTCTTTGAACATCAGTTGACTCAAAACCAAGGTTGGGTGAGATGGTGTTTAAAGCCCCTTCCGGGTCTGGCCTGGGGGTTCTGGGGGGTTCCTGTCAGCACAGGTGGGGCTGAAGGTCCCTTGTCCCTGAAGCCTTCTGTTCCCACCCTGTCTGGCTCCTCCCGATGGTGCCTCCCTTTTTACTACCTGACCCTTTGCTTTTCCAACTTCTTGTCTTTTTTCTTCTGTCTTTAGGGAAAAAGTGAAAATAGAAGAGCTGGCATTTCTAGGACATCGTGGGTGGCCTGTAAGGGGGATGATGAGGTGGAAGACTGGGGTGGGGGGAGGGGCACACTGGTGACTCACGGGTTGCTCCGTGGAGCTGTTTCACACCACCACGGCCCTGCCCACTGCCAAGGGACTGTCGCCATACTTGCTGCGGCCTGGCTGCCAGCTGGCTGGGTCCAGCATCCTGCAGGAGGCCTCCCGAGAGCTCAGTGCGATGCTGGCTGTGAGTGGACGGAGACGGGCTGTGAAGACCCTTCATCTAGCAGATGATGAAGAGCTCCATAGGGGCTGTGGTTCTCACCAGCTCCAGGCAGCTAGCCCAGAAAGCCCTCCTTTCTCCAGGCCCACTGCCCCACCACCCCAGCCCTGCAGACTGAGAAGCCCCACCCTGAGCCCCATGGGCCATGCCCGGGCACATCCTGAGCATGCCCAGTGAGTAGCTGCCGCCTAGCACGGCGCCTGACCACATGCTTTGTAGGTGGCCAGTGAAGGTCCACTTGATGAATGACTGCTTCAAACCCACAACATAATAAGTTAAAGTAGTTATAACTGAATAGCAACGGACAGAGCACTGTGTACATATCAGTTCTTATTAAGATTTATTTACTTTTCCCTGTCCAGTGCTCGTTGTTTTAAACACCCAAGGGTGATGAGTGCACTTGAACTGAGAACAAGAAAGCCTTGGAGGAGTCACTTCACCTCCCTGTGCCCCTATCGCCCGACCGCGCAGCCACACCTGCAGCCTGGTCTGTGGACCAGGCCCATCGGCCGAGGGGAAGGGTCTGAGGCAGTTAGAATAGAGGGGCTCCTGCTGAGACGTCCCACACGGGCAATGGCCTCCCATTCTCTCTGGTCATCAGGCCCCCAGCCCCACAGTCCTGGCGTCATCCAGGAAAGCTTTTGCTGCATCTAACGCTACTAATCCTGCCACAGGCGACACGATTCAAAAGCAATGAGGCCAACTTCCCGAAGCCATCCGAGGTGGCAGCTTCCATGGTCTTTCTTTAGGATCTCAGTGTTAATCCCTTCTCATCAGGAAGCCTTTTCTGAAGAGACTGAAGGAGAGGGTGGAGCAAACTGAGCAACTGCAGGAAGAGAATTCCAGACAGAGAGGCTAGCGAGGGACTGTCTGGCTGGGGCTGAGTGAGTGGGAGAATGAGGAGATATCTTAGTGAGTGGCCGCAGGCTGGGCCGCACAGGGGCTCTGGACCATGGGGAGGACTTTGGGTCTTATTCCAAGTGCAGTTAGGAGTCATCGGTGGCTTTTGACTGAGAATGTGGCACTATCTGGCTGCCGTGGGGAGTGCAGTCCTGGGAGAGGGAGGGAAAGGTGAAGATGGAATTTACTGTTGGTTGAGTATGGGCTGTGAGGAAAGGAGCAATCAATGACGGCTTCGGGTCTTTCAGTCTGAGTAACCAGATGAATGGGCAGTGTGGCCTCCTGGAACCAAACCCTACCTCACCAGATCTCTCCTTCGTCCCTCTCTGTTCCCTCTGCCACATCACTCCTCTCTGGGGCTCCTGCAGAGGCCCCTCACTGCTAGTCAACCCAATAGTTAAAGACCAGGTTTGACTAGTTCACCTTCTTGCTCGAAATGTCCGAGACCCACCTGTATGAGTTATCTCCTGCTGTGTAAAAAATGGCCCCCAAACCTAGCAGCTTAAAACAACAATCGGTTATTGTCTCCCTGTGTCCATGGAGCAGGAATCTGGTCGCAGCTCAGGTGGGTCTCCATCTCAGGGTAACGTAAGTCTGCCATCAAGGTGGCAGCCAGGCTGCGGTCTCATCTGAAGGCTCAAATGGAGGAGGACAGAGCTCACTCATGTGGTCAATGGCAGGATTCTGTTCCTTGCTGACTATTGGCCAGAGACATCCATTCTTTGCTACGTGGGTCTCTCCATAGGGCAGCCCTCAGAGCGAGCCAGCTAGAGAGCAAGATATAGCACCCACAAAGGAAGCCATAGTCTCTTTTGCAGACTGTCTTGGAATTGACATCTCATGATGTTTGCCATATGCTACTTGTTAGACGTGAGTCACTAGATCCAGTCCACACTCCAGGGGAGGGGATTATACAAAGGCATGAACACCAGGAGGCAGGGATCAGCAGGTGCTGTCTTTCAGGCTCTGTACCCCCCTCAGCCACTCCCCTGCATCTTCCGCACACACTCCTCACTCTGGTCGTGTCACCTGACTTGCTGGTCCTAAAAGAGCTGTTTTCGCTGTTTCCTATCTCATTGCCTTTGTTTGGCCACTGTGCACTTTCTGCCTTGGACTCTGGGAGATTTCTTCTGCTCATTACTTCATGCCCAGAAGTAAAGCTTTTGGACATAATCCTCCCTCCCACTTGCTTATATCAGCATTCTTTGTCCATGTGTTCGCTCCTTCCAGTTCAAATTTCTGCTCTGCAGCAGTCAGGTTATGCCTTATTCATTTGTGAGTTATTGCCAAACACGGTGTGTGACACGTAGTCGATTCTTATTTAACTCTTTGTTCAGTATGAATGAGTGAGTTTTAGGTAAAGCCAAAGAAAAAGTTCAGGAAGGCCAACCTACTCATAGGATGGATTCCAAGGTCAAACAAGGCTTTAAGATGATCTATTTTAAATCATCTGTGCCTAGCTTCCCCTCCACTGGGAAACCGTTCAGCTGTTCTTGCAAGTATATCCGTTGCCTCTCAGAAATCCTGTGAGACAGGAAGGTCAGGAATCATTGTACCCACTTTATAGATGCAGACTGAGGCCCAGGGAGGTTAAGTGTCATGACCACAGCCAGATGGCTAGTGGAACCGGACTTAGTTCAGTTCAGAGCAGATTTATCATGGTTCAGGGCCTGAGTTTTCACACAGAGGAGTAGGACGTCTTTGCCCTCAGGGGCTCACAGTCTCATGGTGGAGACTGATGCTTGAACAGATCATTCCCTCTCAGTGGGGAAATCCCCTGATACCCTTTTCTTATCCCATGAGCTGCCTCTGACCGGATTCAGGCAGTAAAAACAGACAGTGTCAGGCCAGAGTAGTGGACCTCAAACCTGATGGACCTTTGAAACGATCTGGAGAGCTTTTAAAAAACTCAGATTCTGGACTTCCCTGGTGGCACAGTGGTTAAGAATCTGCCTGCCAATGCAGGGAACACGGGTTCGATCCCTGGCCTGGGAAGATCCCACATGCCGTGGAGCAACTAAGCCCATGAGCCACAACTACTGAGCCTGCGCGCCTCAACTACTGAAGCCCAAACTCCCTAGAGCCCGTGCTCTGCAACAAGAGAAGCCACCACAATGAGAAGCCTGCGTACCACAACAAAGAGTAGCCCCTGCTCGCCGCCACTAGAGAAAGCCTGTGTGCAGCAATGAGGACCCAACGCAACCAAAAAACTTAAAAAATTTAAATACTCAGATTCTGATTTATGGGTCCAAAATGGAGCCCAGGAACCTGTATTTTTAAAAACCAGGTAATACCGACAGGTAGGCAGGTTCGAGGCCCTCTGGTGTAGTGAGTTTGGTTTTAGGAGAACAATAATCAGATTGTTCTGAGTGGGAAAAAGGCACATGTCCCACGGGCTCAGCTTGCTAAACCTCCCTGCCTATTTCTCTTCCCTGGACTGCCTCAGCCTTGGGAAGGGCCTCTGGCCCTGCCGTTTCCCTTGGACGTCCCTTACTCTGCTCTCTTGTGCTCCACTCACATCCTTTCCTCATATTTCTGGTCACACCCACCAGTCTTAGGCATCGCACCCAAGTTTCAAGCAATGAAGTGCTTTTAGGGAGCAGTTCCAAGGGTGGAGTCACTCTCCTCCTTGGGTGACAGTGGGTTATAATCATTTCCTCCTCGGAAAGCCCACCACCCCTCTGTCTGGTGCTTCCCGAGGCTTCTGCTGTATGGTGTTTATGAAATAGTCTGCTCTCCCGCAAAGCTCGTAAACTCCTGGAAGGCAGATCCATTGGGGGTTTAATTTTTTAACCCTTTACCTCCTTCAAGTCTTGGTTCAAATGTCACCTTCTTAGCGAGGCCTTCCCTAGCCACACATCTAACCTCACGCCTGCATCTTACACACCCAATCTCACTGACTCTGCTAAAATTCCTGCATAGCACTTACTACCTTCCGTGTTACTAAATCACACATTTATTCTGTTCCTCCTCTCTTTCCTGACGATCGTGTATGAGCTTCCAGGAGGGTGGGGCTTTCCACCTCCTCTGTGCTTGGATGTAAGCCCAGGACCTGGCACGATACCTCACACAAAGGAGGTGCTGCAGGAAGACGTGTTGGATGGATGCATCTTGAGCGGCCCCTTGCATGCAGTGGTGCTCTCTAAATGCTGTGCATTTGGGTGGGTGGTGGGTTGATTGGTAAAGCCAGCCAAGTCAGGGCAAATCCAGCTCCTCTTCTAGAAGAGGCCCTGGACAGATAGCCGAGGCTTGCAGATGCTCATTTCTCAAGGTTGATAGAGGGAGCCTTGTTGAGAGTGTCACAGCCTTCCCAGCTGGGCTGAAAAATGCCTTTGGAATCAGATGCCAGAGAGCAAGACTCCAGCTCCAAGACTTCCCAAGGAGCGAGTCAGAGTTGGCTCCCCATCCCGTTCGTCAGCCCCAGCTACACAGAGGAGAGGGCTTCAACTGCCAAGGACTTTGTTTTATTGTCACTGCAGTTGGCTCCCCTCTGGGTGGGAGCTGCCAGGGCAGCAGCCTTCAAACCCTGGACACCGGGCTGGGGTAATAATAGCAATTCCATAATTCTCACTCAAGCCACAGCTGAAAGGAGGGACTGCTGGCGGTGGCTGAGAAAACAGGATCCCGGCAGCAGCAGGCGGAGGAGCTGGTACTGGCTGTTCCCTCTCCCTCACAGACCTGGCCTTGGGACGTGGCTCATGGACCTTCTTCCAGCCCACTCTCAGTTCACTTTTTCCAAAGCTTGTCACCGAGAGAGGGCTGTGATGTTATTCCTTTTTTAAATTAAATTAAATTTATTTTTTATTTATTTATCTTTGGCTGTGTTGTGTCTTCACTGCTGCGCGTAGGCTTTCTCTAGTTGCGGCGAGAGGGGCCACTCTTCGTTGCAGTGTGCGAGCTTCTCACTGCGGTGGCTTCTCTTGCTGCAGAGCACGGGCTCTAGGCGCACGGGCTTCAGTATTTGTGGCGCTCGGGCTCCGTAGTTGTGGCTCATGGGCTTAGTTGCTCCGCGGCATGTGGGATCTTCCTGGACCAAGGCTCGAACCCACGTTCCCTGCATTGGCAGGCGGGTTCTTAATGACTTCGCCACCAGGGAAGTCCCTGGGATGTTATTCTTAAGTCTTGGGGACAGAGCGGAGGACTCTCAGGAAATTCTGATATCATCTTGCAGACACTGCCACAGACAGCCTGCCTCACAGGCAAGAGGGTTTGTGGCTGGGGATGCATCTGAAATGCTACTTCTCTTATATGTGCCTTTTGGCCTCTGGAAAGTGATGCCATTGGATGGAGAAATTACCCCAGAACAATTCTTGCCACTCCTGGGTTGTACAGCTCCCACATGTGTCTGAGATACCTCTGGGGTCTAGCCTTGGAGTGGGCAGGCCTATTACACTGCCTGGCTGTCTGGGAATCACTGGGCCATTGCAGTACACTCGAGTTCCTCGTTTAGGAAGAGGAAATAACACGCAGGCCCTAGAATGCACGGGCTTCAGTAGTTGTGGCACTCAGGCTCAGTAGTTGTGGTGTGCAGCCTCAGTAGTTGTGGTGTGCAGGCTCAGTAGTTGTGGCACACGGGCTTAGTTGCTCTGTGGCATGTGGGATCTTCCCGGCCCAGGGATTGAACCCATGTCCCCTGCATTGGCAGGTGGATTCTTAACCACTGCACCACCAGGGAAGTCCTCCCTCCCCCTTTTTTTAATCAAAATGTCTCCTTTACCTGAAAGGCAACAAGTTGACAAAACACCCAGTCTTAGTAATATGACATTTTCCCTCTAGTGTCCTAATCCTACAGCTTAGTGAAGGTAACAAATAACTATAATAATTTACATTTGTAACTACATTTAAATCATTACAGAGACTTTTCTGCATCTGATTCATTCACCAGACTTTATTGACTTTGTCTACAACAAACTTTATCTGCTGTGTCCAAGTTCCTTCCTGGGTGCTGGTGACACTGCTGCTGTAATGGCAGAGTGATGAGCTGATGGCTGCAGGAAGGGAGGGTTTGCATCTCTTGGATCAGGTGGGGTTGAATGCAGATGTTGAAGGGTGATCAGCTCACTGGGGGACAAGGAGTAGGTGGGCGGCACAGGATCACTTTGGTCTCAGGACAGCCCTGGAAGTTTGGCAGAATTGGAATAGGTGACCTCATTTTTGTTATTGAAGAAAAGGAGCTTTAGAGAGAGACAGATAACCAGAAATAGCAAAGTGAACTGAACCCGATTCTCTCGAGCTCAGGTCACTTCCTCAGCTACTATGGGACACAGAGACTGTCCTCCTACGTGAAGGTGACAGGCTTTTGTGGTAAACAATTTTTCTTTTTAATATTTATTTATTTATTTTTGGCTGTGTTGGGTCTTCGTTTCTGTGCGAGGGCTTTCTCTAGTTGCAGCAAGAGGGGGCAACTCTTCATTGCAGTGCGCGGGCCTCTCACTATCGTGGCCTCTCTTGTTGTGGAGCACGGGCTCCAGATGCGCAGGCTCAGTAGTTGTGGCTCACGGGCCTAGTTGCTCCGCGGCATGTGGGATCTTCCCAGACCAGGGTTCGAACCCGTGTCCCCTGCATTGGCAGGCAGATTCTCAACCACTGCGCCACCAGGGAAGCCCGTGGTAAACAATTTTGTATAGCTTATCACACAAACCTGCATCCCTAAGCACTAAGGCTTAGTTTTACCTACATCTTTGATATATCTTTTTAAGTCTCTTTTAATTTAAACGTTCCTCCATGATCCCCTTTTTTTCCTCATCATATATTTGTTGAAGAACCAGAGTCATTTGCTCTGTAGGGCTTCCCACAGCCTGGATCTTTTTTTTAAATTAACTTTTATTGGAGTATAGTTGATTTATTATGTTGTGTTAGTTTCTGCTGTACAGCAAAGTGAATCAGTTATACATATACATATATCCATTCTTTTTTCAGATTCTTTTCCCATATAGGTCATTACAGCGTACTGAGCAGAGTTCCCTGTGCTATACAGCAGGTTCTTATTAGTTATCTATTTTATATATAGTAGTGTGTATCTGTTCATCCCAATCACCCAATTTATCCCTCCCTACCTTTCCCCCTTGGTAACCATACATTTGTTTTCTACATCTGTGACTCTATTTCTGTTTTGAAAATAAGTTCATTTGTACCATTTTTTAAGATTCCACATATAAGTGATATCATACATTTGTCTTTGACTTCACTCAGTATGACAATCTCTAGGTCCACCCATGTCACTGCAAATGGAATTATCTTGTTCTTTTTTATGCACAGCCTGGATCTTGTTGGTTGCATCCTCATGGTGTCATTTAGCATGTTCTTCCACCCTGTGTATTTCTGGCAAATTAGTAATTGGACCTAGAGGCTTGATCACATGCTCGTTTGATTTTCTCCCTAGATGACAGGTGCTTGTGTGCTCTTTCATCAGGAGCTTCAGAATGCCTGGTTGTCTCTCTTTTTTGTGATGTTAGTAGCTGTGGATCCTCAATGCCTAGACTGATTCGTTCATTCATGCTTTGTTCTGATGTCCAGGCTCTGCTCCATGGCCTTGCATCTGGCTTTGCCTCTGTGCTCAGCCCTCTGGAGTGACATGGCTTTTCCTGATCTCCCTAAGCCATGCCCTTTCAGCCTACATGTCCAACCTTAGTCTCCTGTCCAGGAGACCCAGTCCAGGTCAGGAAAAGTCTGAGAAATGAAACTTCCCCAAGGAAGAAGGAAGGGAGACAACTCTATGAGGAGAAGATGCTGTCTAAACTGGCAGACATCCTCTGGTCATTCTTAGATGGAATCTAAGCTCAGGCTTTTAAAATCTCTTTTTGACTTTTGACCATTTCTGGGTATTTGTAAAATTCTTATTTGATAGCCTTGAACTATTAGGGAAAGGAAGGCTTCTGACCAGACTCATCTCACTGTCTGGCTTGCAGATTTGCCTGTGAGCCTTCTTCACATGGATCTGGTCACACTTAATGAAGGCAGGTGGCCAGGGAGACCTTTCTGAGCTCAGAGGAAGGAACACACTAGGACAGCCAGGATGCCGCATAAAGATTTTGTCATCGTGGCAGGTGATTTCTGCATCTTCATAGTAGCCAACAGAGACTACCAGGTGTTCACCAAAAACACTTCCTTTGTCTCCTGGCCACAGGAGATCTTGTTCCTCCAGGCTCTTTTGAGTTAGGTGTGTCCCTATGACTGAGTTCTGGCCAATGGAATGTGGCTAAAGCATGTCACTCATGCCTAGCCCATAAACACCACCGAGTATTCCATATCCTCTGGTTCCCATCTGCTGGCTGGATGGAAAGGGTCCAGCAGAGGACTCAGAGTGTGGCAGAGACACAAGATGGAAGGACCCTGGAGTACTGGGTGGCTGCATAGAAGGCTTCCCACTGGCTAGGAACATTTGCATTGGACTTTGTGGAAGAGGGAAATGATCTTTTATTGAGTTAAACCACTTTACATTGGGGGATTATTTGTTACAGCAGCTAGTGTTATTTACCCTGACTTATGTAACACTTCAGGGAGTGAGGAAGTGGCTCATGATGAAAGTGGAGGAAAGGAAAGCAAACCCTACAAAAGTTCTTCAAGGCAAAATGATTGGGCCTTGACCACTTCTAAGTCCCATGTAGTATGATGTCTTTCTCAATTTAGTATCACCCCTACCCCAAAGGAATCACTTCTGAAAGTCATGGCTTTCTGAGTTATCTGAACACCCCTTATGTATGAGGTGCTGTCTTTAGAGAAGAGGTAATGAATCACTAACTGGATAATGTCAGGGCTCCTTCTGAGGCTGAAGAGATGTTTGTAAAAGGGGCAGGGTAATAAAATCATGACCTCTCACTCTAGGAGCGGCTAAGAGTTGGGGACCTTAAGTCACTGATGAGGCAGAATTTGGCCCGAATGATGGGCAGGAAGTTACTATACATATTTTTTCCATCTTTTTTTAATTGAAGTGTAGTTGATTTACAATGTTGTGCCAATCTCTGCTGTACAGCAGAGTGACTCAGTTAGGAAGTTATTATATTAAGAATTGTGACAAAGAAGGGAATAATGCTAAGATCTCAGAAGAAGGACTGATAGAAATCATCACAGATCTGAAGCTCCAGTCTCATCATCTGACTCTGTATGTTCATTCAGCTGTGTTGGGCAGAGAACACTAGATTCCACTTAAGAGGTGAGAGGATGCCTGCTAGTTTAGGCAGCATCTTCTCATGGAGTTGTCTTCCTTCTTCCTTCCTTGGGTGAGTTTCATTTTTCAGACTTTTACTAAGACCCTATGTCCTTTCCAATGATGTTTCAGCTTTTGGAGGACAGATGGATACTCTGGTCTTGGTCTTATTTCATCATCTTTACCCTTTAGACTTTCAGCCATTAGATGATTCACGTTCAGGAGAGGCTAGCATTTTAGGTTACTGCTTTAGTTAGTTCCAGCTGCTTTTTGTTACACACACACACACACACACACACACACACACACACACACACACGGGTGTTCATCCTCCAAAAGCTTTTAAGACAGTTGAGTGTAGTAGTCAAGAGAGCCCTCTGGGATGCTATAACCATTCAATGGGAGAAGAAATAGTCTTTTAAACAAATGATGCTGGGACAACTGGATATCCATGTGCAAAGAATAAAGTTGGACCTCTACCTCACACCATATCAAGACCTAAATATAAAACCTAAAACTTTAAAACTCTTGAACAAAAAGATAGAAGCAAATCTTTATGAACTTGGGTTGGGCAAAGCCTTCTTAGATACTCTATAAAGTACACAAGCAACAAAAGAAAACAATAGATAAATTGGACCTTGTGAAAACTAAAACTTCAAAGCACACCATCAAGAAAGTAAAAAGAAAACCCACAGAACGGGAGAAAATATTTTCAAATCATTTATCTGATAAGGGACTTGTATCCAGAATGTACAGAGAACTCTTACAAAAATGAGACACATAACCACTTTTTAGTGGGCAAAGAATTTGAATAGACATTTCTCCAAAGAAAAAAATATATATAAATGACCGATAAGCACAGGAAAAGATGCTCAACATCATTAATCATTAGGGAAATTCAAATCAAAACCACAATGATACACCATTTCACATCCTCTATGAGGGCTATAATCAAAACAACGGAAAACAGTAAGTGTTGTTGAGGATGTGGAGAAATTGTACTCTTGATACATTGCTAGTAAAAATGTAAAATGGTGTAGATACTTTGGAAAACAGTTTTGCACTTCCTCAAAAAAAAAAACCAAAAACCTAACACAGAGTTAACATGTGACTCAGTGATTCCATTCCTAGGTATACCCAAGAGAAAAGAAAACATAGGTCCACACAAAAACCTGTACACAAATGTCTATAGCAACATTATTCATAACAGCCCCCAAATGGAAACAATCCAAAAGTCCATCAACTGGTGAACTGATAAACAAAAATGGTATATCTATACAATGGGATATTATTTGGTCATAAAAAAGGAACAAAGTACTGATACATGCTAAAACATGGATGAATCTTGAAAACATGCTAAGTGAAAAAAGCCAGTCATAAAAGGTCATATTTCATGCTTCCATTTAAATAAAATGTCCAGAACCGGCAAATCCATTGAGACACAAAGTAGATTAATGACTGCAAGGGGTGGAAGATGAAAGAAATTGGGAAATGTCTGCTAATGAGTCTAGGGTTTCTTTTGGGGTGATAAAAATGTTCTAGAAATAGATATTGATGATAATTAGACAACTCTGTGAATATACTAAAAAGACACTGAATTATACACTGTAAGAGGGTTCATTTTATGGTATGTAAATTGTATTTCAGTAAAGCTGTTTAGGAAAGAGAGAGGGGAGAGGTCTCTGTAGCCAGACTGCTTGAGTTCAAACCCTAGCTCCTCTGATTACCATATGTATGACCATTTACCCATTCTGTGCCTCACTTTCCTCATGTGTAAAATGAAGATAATAGTACCTGCCTGATAGGGTTGTGAGGGTTACATGAATTAATGCAATGACTCCTGGCTCAGAGCAAACACTCCGTAAGGGTTAGCTGTTATTTGTATTAATAATGACCTATGTCCTTGTGTACAATGATGCTGCTCATCTGTACATAAATCAAGAGCCAAAGAAGACTTGTCAGCAGGAAGGGCTCAGTCCAGGGTGATGTCCACAAGCAGGACCAAGGCTTGGAGATCTGGGTATCTCCCATGTTGAAAGAGCCACTCATGAAACTTGTAGAGCACTCAGTACATCCAAACATACATAAATACAGAGTCTGGCTCCAGATTTTTGGCTGGAATCCATTGAGAGTTATGAATCCCTCTTTGAACAATGGTAGCTATTATTAAAATCTAGAGACTTTGAGTTGGATGCTTTCTTCAGCCCAGACACTGATTCAGAGCCGCAACATTCTAAATAGCAGGGCTAGAAATTGATGCCGTTTTTGAGCTGATTTATTGAGAGGTTTCTTGATCTGGGTCGGGTTCCTGCAACATTTGGAAAGTGACGACTATAGCATCATTATTTCCCCCAAATGACCAAAATTATAGCCGGTAACTTGAGGCCAGTAAATTTCCCTGCAGCAGATGTTAAACTCTTTTAAAAGATGATTAACAATGGGAGACTTGGGCTGTATGGCAGAGCAACCAATCGGGTGGTGTTGCTGAAGTCAACGTGTGAGGTCAGAGGCATATCCAGACCCCCATGGCATGGTGGGGAGCCCCAGCTAGAGACTGTAAGAGCTCACAGGTTGCGGTGTAAATCAAGCCTGTGGTCCTGGGTGGCTGGACGTGTGGTGCTGTGACAAGAGACCTAGATTGGGTGTTGGGAGACCTGGGCTTGAGGCTTGCTTCTGCCAGCAGTGTGACTCAGGGCAGACTATTTCCCTTCTCTGGGATATAGTTTCCCCATGCTTTAAAATTAGGAGGGACCACATTCAGTGGTCTCCAAGGTATTTTGTGAGTTTTAGACTGATTTGTTCTATTACTTAAGAAGAAAGCAAATAAATCATTTGTTAACCTCCAAAGAATCTGTGATTTTTTAGATGCAGTGACCACAAAAGAACCAAGATGGGTTAAACGATTATGATGATGCTTGTTTCACATCACCACTGCCAGGAAGTATGGGAATGAAAAGGCGTAAGGGTGGATCCAGAGAGACCAGCCTGGGATACCCAAACCAGGTCTCTGGGACCAGACACAAATGTTTGCTGGTTGGGGACAAGGCTCTATCGAAGTTTCCTTGAGAAGTGTTATGTAACTTTTACTCATTTTCCAGTAATAGTTCTCTACCTGTTCATCTCTTCTTCCCTTTCCTGACGGTTTGTTATCTACCCAGATTTGTGGATCAACTACGCAAGTTGTATATTCACGTGCACACATGTGTATACATAGTTGTTGGGTAGAGTTGAATGTTCTTCTAATGAATTTCTCTGGTGAGGGTGTCTCGAGACCCCCTTCTCCAGCAATTCCAAGCTCCCCAACCATGCCCCCAGCTTGAGTCCACTGGGGAGTGGAAAGGAATGAACCCAATGGATAGGATCATTGAGATCCTTTAGAAAAGTCCCAGAGGGTCTTTGATTTTTTGCATTCCTCTGTCTCTTTCCCCAAAACTAAGGGGAAATGGCCCAGATCTTATACCTCATAGCACTTCAGTCATGGGGCTCTGGGGAGTAGAACTTGAGTTCTTCCAAACCCCTTCTGCCATATGGTAAGACTCAACATAGCAACACCCTTAGAGGAATCATCCATTCATTCAATCAATAAACATTTATTGAACATTTACTTACTAAGTGCCAAGATGGGTGCTATCCCTGGAGATACAATGCTGAACCAATGGCCAGGGAGGGTCTTAGAATATTCTAGGAGGTGAAAGAAGGCCAGTGTGAGGATTATATTAGTCCATTTGTTTGGGCTTCTACAACAAAATACCACTGACTAGGTGGCTGATAAACAACAAGCTTTTATTTCTCAGAGGTCTAGAGGCTCAAAGTATGATATCAGGGTGCCAGCACGGTCACGGAAGGGCCCTTTAGATTCAGTTTTGGATATGAATCTGGACTCTGCTAATTGCTGGGTAACTTTGGGCAGGCTACCGTACTTCTCTGATTGGAGTTTCTCTCACTCGTACAATGAAGGCAGCAGTACCTATCTCTTGGGCCTCTTAGGAGATGATACACACGGTCATGTTTGTGCTACCTATGATTCCCAGCATATGGTTGGTACTCCCTTCCTCACCAAGCTCCATTCTACCATACAGATACCTGCATATTATGGTTCTCAGTTGCAAGCAACAGAATCTACTCCGGCTAGTTTAACCAGAAAAGAATTGGATTAAGAGATATTGACTAACTCCAAGACCCGTTGGGAGAACTGGAGAAACACACTCAAGAGTAAGCTTCCAGGAACACTCCCGAGAACTGTGCTGTAGAACTGGCCCTATCTGGAAGCTTCTTCCCTCACAGGTGACCTGGAATTACTTCACTTCTGCCATCGCTCACACCAGTAACAGTGGAAATCCCTGAGCCACAGAAGTTTCTGCACTTGGCTGGTGACCCATCTATTCTAGGCATCATCTTGTTCACCAAGTTGTTCACCAGCCTAAAAGCCCCCTGCTATTTCTGCCACACAACTTGAGTTACCAATATTGGCTCTTCTTAAGCTATAGGTCATTTGATTCTCCACAAGCTTGGTTTGGGGTGGCAGGTCCTCTAACGAAAAAAATCAATTTTTCTATACAACTGATTGATGTAGCTTGTCTTAGAGCTCCTAATAATCCTCTCGTTTCTCCACCCTCTAATAGGGATCAAGGATTGATTGTGCCTTTTTTTTGTTTTTTTCCCAAGCAGCTGCTTTCTTTCTCTCTTTCTCTCTCTCTCTCTCTCCAGACACACACACACACACACACACACACACACACACACACACACACACACACACACAGGTCTACTATCTCTTACTCTTTTTCTTTCTCCTTCTTCAATGCTTTAAAACCAAAAAAAAAAAAGAACCCACAGAATTTTATTTCTTGAGAAATCTTTGAGATCATGGAGTTGAACCCCGTATCCAGCCCAGAGTGGGGCTGTGTTTTGTCTGAGGTCACTCAGCCAGCTGAAGCCCCTTGTGACCTGATGAGGTGGAATCAGGAGCTCTGGATTCTCACTTCAGCCCAGCCACCAACAAGCTGAGGACCCTCGACAGGGCACTTCCTGCACTAGTTAGGACTCTAGGCTATAAGTGACAGAAACCCAACTAACGAACCTTGGCAAAGAGGGACTTCAATCACTCATGCAATCTGGAAAGGAAGGGGTGGGGCTGGGGGAGGTGGCAACCGGGAACTTGGAGTTGCTAGAAGTCTCTCTGTGGCCTTCCTCTACTTTTACCTACCTCAGATGGGATTTCTCTACACAGTGGAGCCATAGCTGCTGCCTGCTCTGGACTCACTTTCCCCAGATTTATCACTGAAAAGGGAAGGGCTTCTTTCTTTAGCTCTAGCTTTAAAAGCACCAGGAAAGGTCTTTGGTCATGTGATCCACCCTTTGGGCCAATCACTGAAGCTAGTCAACTGTGATTGGCTGAGGTTGATAAACTACCGTGTCTGGGGGCTTTGGAGTCTTGAAGGTGTGAAGGGTGAGAAAGGAGGGGCAGGGCCTTTGAAGAAGCTGGTGGGGAGCATAGACATAACCACGGCAAGTCACTGTGGGCCAGGCAGCAAATGATTTGTGTGACCTCCACTCTCTCTCTCCAGGTTTTATCTTCTTATCCCTCCTGTGTGGTAATATGGAAGGAAAATGGGTCCGAAGTGGAACAAACAGGATTTGCTTGAAGAGAGGTCCCCCTATATGTGTTTCCTAGGAGGAGGAACACTTTAATACCCATTGTCCCATGGAGAGGGGCCAATTCATACTTGTTACCTGGAAAAGAGCAGAAACCCAAGTCCACTTCCTGGTCCTTGAAACTCAAGCTCATTAAATCGAAAGTTCTAGCTTGATGACAGACTCTTTTAGAAAATAACAGCATTGTTGTCTAAACTGTGAGCCTCAGACTTTGGCCCACGCCTGTTGTTGTTACTGTTGTTATTATTACTGTTAGTATTTAAAGCTTGCTAATGGAAACATAGCTTCAGGACCTGAAAGTTATTTATTTTGCACTCCTATAGACCTAATTGTTGAGTCCCTTCCAGGCTTAAGAAAAGGGTTTTTTTTTTTTTTTTTTTTAATGTATAGTTGAGCTTCTTTTTTTTTTTACAGTAGACTTTAAAAAAATTTATTTATTTTTGGCTGGGTTGGGTCTTCATTGCTGTGCGCGGGCTTTCTCTAGTTGCAGCGAGTGGGGGCCAGTCTTTATTGTGGCGCACGGGCTTCTCTTTGCAGTGGCTTCTCTTGTTGAGGAGCACGGAATCTATGCGTGTGGGCTTCAGTAGTTGCAGCATGTGGGCTCAGTAGTTGTGGCACACGAGCCCTAGAGCACGTGGGCTTCAGTAGTTGTGGCATGTGGGCTCAGTAGCGTGGCACACGGGCTCTAGAGTGCAGGCTCAGTAGTTGTGGCACACGGACTTAGTTGCTCCACGGCATGTGGGATCTTCCCGGAACAGGGATCGAACCCCTGTCCCCATTGGCAGGTGGATCCTTAACCACTGCGCCACCAGGGAAGTCCAGGAAACGGCTTTGTTTGACTGAATCTTCTGAATAGCTGATTGACTAACAAGCAACCTTTTTTTAATATATATATCTTAGGGCTGAAAATCCCAGCAGAA
The DNA here is from genome assembly GCF_964374135.1 of Grampus griseus. Classification (NCBI taxonomy): domain Eukaryota; kingdom Metazoa; phylum Chordata; class Mammalia; order Artiodactyla; family Delphinidae; genus Grampus; species Grampus griseus. The sequence continues at coordinate 30,449,533 of NC_139004.1, read as the reverse complement.
TTTATCAGCCCCTTTCCCCATCTCGTAAGAGGACTTCGACGGAGAGGCAGCTCTGGAAGCAGCAAGGTCTTAGGCAGAAATCAGGTATAAAGCTGTTGGCTCTTTCTGAAATTCATCTCTTGTCTATTTTTTACACAACCTGGTCCAATAAGGTCCAGCTTTGTCATCTTCTCTACTACTTCTTGACATCTTTGTAAAAGGTAAAACTTTATTATCATTAGTTACTAGACACAAGGAGTTCACTTTTTCAGTGGATCCCTGATGCTTCTAAAGGGCTACGTCTGCTGTTGCTCTAGCTTTGCTCTGGGTTTATTTTCATGGCTGACTAATGAGGAGTGACTCTGTGGGGAGGAGTGAAGTGAAGAGCGAGAGGGCCAGTCTCTGCTGAATCCTGATTGGCTGAAATCTGGCTGTGACCTGATGGGGCAAATGTCTGTCAGCCTCACACATTCAAGGCAGCGTATTGTTGGGCAACAGCTCCAGAAGGGAAGTAAAGCTGCGTTTAATTTATCTTTTACATAGCGTAGAGAAGCGTTTAAAATTGTTCTAAGCACATAGCCAAAAATGTCTGGTTCAATAGATTCTGCACTTGGACATTCCCCAAGACACAATGTCTCTCCTTGAAAGAAGACAAAAATATAAAGGATGGGGCTTCCCTGGTGGTGCAGTGGTTGAGAGTCCGCCTGCCGATGCAGGGGACATGGGTTCGTGCCCTGGTCCGGGAATATCCCACATGCTGCGGAGTGGCTGGGCCCATGAGCCATGGCCGCTGGGTCTGCACGTGCGGAGCCTGTGCTCCGCAACGGGAGGGGCCACAACAGTGAGAGGCCCATGTACGCAAAAAAAAAAAAAGAAAAAAAATATATAAAGGATACGTAGATTGTGTAGTCCGTGCAAACTGCCCTTTGTGAATGATGTGGACGATGATGCGCCTGATGGCGGGGTAGCCCCCATCCCTGTGCTGGGAGAGCTGGGACCTGGTTTACCGAGGCCTGAGGTCTGCAGTTGCCTTGTCACCTTACAGAGGGTGTAGCCTCTGATAGTGAATACAATTGAGTCTTTGTCTAATGACAGAGTTACTCAGAGATAGAATTATGAGCATAAATAATCACTTAAAGGAACTGTTGAATTTGGGCTGGATGTGAACTGATCCCAGGGTTTATTCTGGAAGTTGAGCTTTTAAAGAAAATGCAGACCATTTCTCTTAAGAGTGTAGTTGTCGTATCGTCTTGATTTTTGGCTCCTCGAGGTTTTATTATATTGAAGAGTTGGAATGGTGGAGGTGGAGAGAATTTAGAGTGGGTTGCCGTAGAACTAAGAAGGCAAAAGCCAGGTGTAGACATGACCAAGACCAGCTTTAAAGATGTACTGATAAACTCAGCCTCCTCTGGCATGGCCTTCTCCCCGACACCCTACCCTTGGCTGCATTAGAGGATGTGGCGTTCCGGAGAATTTACCAGCTGAATATACTGCAGTGGCCACCTGAACCCCAAATACCCACTGAAAAGACCTTCCTTTAGAGAAACCAAGTAGAAAATGGTCCTGACATCCCATTCAGGGCCATATATCTCTTTGACAATTTCCTCTTCTCCATCTTCCTTCTTCTTTCCTTCTGGAACTCTGATTAGAAATGTTAGCCCTCTTCATCCTATCCTCCAGGTCTCTTAATGGCCTCTGGTCCCCGTAGGTCTTCCTCTGCTCTAGATTCCTACGCAACTTCTGGTTTATGCTATGAAACTGAATACCGACATCATTTCTTCTGCCATTGCATGTTTTAGTCTTGCCTGCCTCACTAGACCAGAAGTCCCTTGAGGACGGTGAACCTGTCTTATGTGCCATTTGTGTTCCCATGACACTTGGCTCAGTGCTTGATATAGTAAGTGCTCAATAAATACCCCATTGGTACAGGCCCATTAATTTATGCTCTTAAGTTGTACCCGAGCCTGAATCTTACATATGTGACCTCTTAGGAGCCAGATGAGAGCATTGGACCAGGGCACACTCATTTTTTCTCTGTCAGCCCTTGGAGGATACAGTGCTCTGCTCCATTTGCCTCAGCAGGCTTCCTTTGGACTGCACCTTCACCTTAATGATCTTTCCAGCCCGGGGGGCTTACCTGTGTCATGGGAACTCAACCTCTTGGCTCCTCTATCTGGGCTTTTCAAGCCAGCCCTGTTTGGCTGCATTCCAGGTTCCAGAAATACAATCCAAGGGCATGCCTTGGAATTCTGAGGGACTGAGAGCCACCTCTGAACAGCAACTTAGAGTTTGACATGTGACTACTGGCTGTGAAGCCCTGGGCTCTGAGCCTTAGTTTCCTTATTTGTAAAATGGGAATGATGTGGTAGTGAAAAATAATTGAGTAATGAAGGTGAAAGTCCTTACCAAATGTTGGGTACAATTATTGTTAGCAAAACGACATTAAATGATGGCTGTAACCATTAGACACAGGAAACACAGAAAATAATCTGTACATCAGTTTTGGAAAAATAAAGTTAAACTATATTATTCCGCCTGTCTTTTATAGCTTTATTTTTTAAATTAATTAATTAATTATTGGCTGCGTTGGGTCTTTGTTGCTGCACACTGGCTTTCTCTAGTTGCGGCGAGCAGGGGCCACTCTTGGTTGTGGTGAGCAGGCTTCTCATTGCAGTGGCTTCTCTTGTTGCGGAGCACGGGCTCTAGGCGTGAGGGCTTCAGTAGTTGTGGCACGCGGGCTCAGTAGTTGTGGCTTGCAGGCTCTAGAGCACACGCTCAGTAGTTGTGGCACACGGGCTTAGTTGCTCCGCGGCATGTGGGATCTTCCTGGACCAGGGCTCGAACCCGTGTCCCCTGCATTGGCAGGCGGATTCTTAACCACTGTGCCACCAGGGAAGTCCATTCAGCCTGTCTTTTAAAAGATTACTTTAAAAAACTCTATCAATCTGACTTTCATCAAAAAGTGCTGAAAGGAAAGAAAACCAGATTTTTTTCTGAGCTGCAAAATAAAGTTTAAAAAAAAGGAGGGAGAATTGAGTGGTTTATTTAAAACTCTGAGCACCTTGAAACTATTTGAAACCCCGTGTCGTCTTTAAATCACGTTGCTCCCAAGTTAATAGGTAAGATTACAGCCAGGAAGAAAAGAGTAACAGGAAATAAGGGAGAGGGTTTAAAACATAAAAAGTGTCAGGCTTCAGAACTTCAGGAATGCTGAATTCCATCTCGAGTCCCAGCATCCTGCCCCTTAAGCCTTTCGTAAGGCCACTGCCTTTGCAAGGATCATCTTCTCAGCTGCAAACTTCTTGAAATCAAAGCCACATGCAAACCTCACTGCTCCACCCTGTGCCCTCCTCCAGCTCCTAGAGCCAGTTCCTGCTCTCGCTGGGGGCTGGGACACCTGAATCTTGAAGCCTTTGTAAGAGGCAAATTCATCTTATGGCAGCAGAGATAGAAAGAGTGATGTCATTACAATAGATGCCCTTTGTCTTTTTTTTTTTTTAAAATCGTTATTCAAACAACGAGTTTAATGAGTCATAGTTACGGACATGGGCTCATTTCTACCCAACCACACAGTACTCTATGAAGTGAATAGGAGAGGTTAAATTCCCATTTTAGAGACGAGAAAACTGAGACTTGCTCAGAGTCCCAGTGCTCATTCCCTGCGGAATGAAAGCTCAGGTTTTTGTCTCTCTTATTCTCCTGGGACTATGCAGGGTTGAGGCAGTTACAGCACCACCACCCATGAAAAAACCGATCCCAGGAGCATTAAGAATTGCCTGTAAGAGAACCAGCTGTAAATCCACACTTGTCATTGGGTTTAGGGTCTACTCGGGTAATTCAGGATGATCTTGTTTCGAGATCCTTAACTTAATTTCATCTGCAGAGACCCATTTTCTAAATAAATCCGTGTTTACAGATTCTGGGGATTAGTATGTAGGCACGTCTCTTGCGGGCCACCATTCAAACCATTGCAGTGTTTTCCATGCATTACACCGTTCAGTCCTCAAACGGTGGTCACCCCGTGGGGTAAGTAATAGCATTGTCCTGGTTTTACAGATGAAGAAGCTGAGAGAGGTCTGTCACTGTCAGAGTTCTACGGCCCGCCAGTGGCAGAGCTGGGGTATGAAACCCAGAGGGGGGCCCAGGCTCTCCCTTCTCCTCTCCACCGCATGATTCTGCCTCCTTGTGATGTTTGCAAGAGAAAACACTCCAGGTGATAAAGAAATTACGCATTTGTAACCTGTCCTTGGCAGGTGGGGGAGGTGTGTTAGGGGTCCTAGAAAGGAGAGAAGATTTGGCCACAGAGACAGGGCCCTGACAGGAGGGAGGACAGATGGAGCGAGGCCCGAGGAGGAAGACAGCTCCCGAGTGAGTCTGCTTTGAGTGTGTGTGAGTGTGTGAGTGTGTCTGTGCTGGTGGCTGGGCACTGGGCCCTCCAGAGCGATGAGGTCTCACCCTGGCTGCTTATGTGGGCTCCTGGCTTGATCTTTTCCACAAGAGCAGGTGTGGATTCGTGGTACCCTGAGGAAGGGAGGACGAGCCGTGGGGGTCACGTCGGGGCACAGGAGGAGGACAGCAGCCACGGGAGGGGCGACCCTGGGGATGGACACCTCCTAGGAGTCTCTGGATCAGGGGGCAGAGCTGCTCTCCGACATTCACACGGGATGAGACTGGAGCCCTCTGTTTGGCTATTAGGGGAGGGCCGGGGTGGTCCAGGCCCCAGGAAGTTGGCGAGGGCCATCTGGCATGTGGAGGGGGCTCCTCCCCGGCGTGGCTGACTGAAAGTACCACCCTCCCGGGAAGCATGGCGAGGACGTGCCCACAGGAGAGGAAGCAGCCCTCGCAGCTGGCTGTGCAGGGGGCAGCTAGCAGCTGCAGGGAGCCCCGGGGAGGACGCCCTTCTCTGCCCATGTCTTTCCTCCTCCGCAAGGCTCTTCTGGGAAGGTAGGGATGTGAGGACTGGAGCTGGGGGTGGGGACAGAATTTGCTTTGGTTTTTCTCTGCTTCATCTCCCTGATATGCTGTCTTCCTGCTTTTCACCCTCACTGCCATGTTGGCCTCAAAATGGAAAAGTGACCTTCCCAGAGAAAGGCAGGGACACCCCAAAGAAAGACTCCCTGACCCCCAAACCTCTCCTGGCTCCTCTGGCTGGGTTCTCACTAAAGGCTGCAGGAGGCCACCTACAACAGGAGTTTTGAGGCAAAGAGAATGAGATGTGTGACAGCCCGTCATGGACCCCACGGTCCTACACAAGTGCCAAGTGGCAAGGTATCTCCAACAGCTGGACGCCTGGTACAGTCACCGGGGGAGCTGGGCTCGACGGCAGCCGAGGAGTCAGGGGCAAAATGCAAAGAGACCCAGTGGCTCCATTTCACTCTGGTCCTTACAACATTGTCCCTACTGATCTGGTTCTCGGTGCCACGCACCTGTCCGCTTTTCTGTCCTCCCCGGCAGTGCCTTACGCCAGGTAGAGCCAATTAAGGGGCTCACCTGGCGCCACGCTCAGGTGGGAATCTTGGCTGCTGTCCCCTCCCTCCTGGCCCAGCAAGGCTGCCCGGCTCCTGTGTGGGAGAGGGTGGAGGGAAAACAGATGATGTGTTGACATCCTGCGGATTAGCGAATAGGACAAAGATGAGATTTCTTTGGGCTTCTCCAAAGGCTACGGCAACCCTGGAGACCACGTGGTCCAGGTGGGCTAACTGCGAGATGGAGAAAGGCCGCCCAACTGGCACTGGAATTTTCCTGAGTGAGAAATAAGCCTTTATTGTGCTAAGTCACCGAGATTTGGAGGCTTACTAGTTGGTTGCTAGCATTAATTGCTTTGTTGAATGTAACCCTTTACATCAAAATAGCCCCTTCAGTTATGTACTATCACTTGCTTTTCATAACAACCCTAGGAAGTGGTTTGGTTTCCATTCTTCCCATTTTACAGATAAGCAAACTATAGCAGTGAACTGCCCAAGGTCATGCCGCTAGAAAATAAGCAGCAGGACGGTTGAAAGTTAAGGAGAAGCACAGAGAGGGCGATAAGAGCTAAATGAAGAGACCGCCCACCTGGTTTAGAGACCCAGGTAGAGGGCCAGGCTGACAGTGGGGTAGAAGGAAGGAAAGAAGGGAGAGTTTCAAGGAAAATCTTGGCTCCTTCTTCCATATCCTTAGCCTCATGGCCAACTTTGGACCCTTGGAAGGCAAGGGGTCCCTGGGTAAGACACCCAGCACCAGGGAGGTAGGACCATGGAAATGTGTCTCTGGGGACTCAAGTGCCTGGTTCTAGGTGTGCTCTGGTTAGGAAGGTGAGTGGCAATAAAACCACTGAGACTTTGCAAAAAATTAAACATGGCAGAATGAGGTGTCCAATGAACCCTCTGCCCCAAAGCTGCCCCTCGTTCTAACCAGACTGTCATTGCTCAACCTGCTTTGGGGGCCCTCTTTGGGGTGTGCCCGTTTGCCAGCCACATCCTTTATAGCTAAGCCACGTAAGTGCTGGTTCTGTTTTTCTCTTTCTGTACTGTTTTAAGTTTATTTTTTGAATAGATAACGTATATAGGGTTCAAACATTAAAAAATATTTAAAAGTATAGCATAAAAAGGCACTCTTCCACCCATGTCCCCACCCTTCCATCTGACAGGTAACTGTTGCTGTTAGTTCATTATTCCCATGCAGATTTTATTTTGTAAATTTATGAGATAATTGAAATATGCATTATTTTTATCCTTGCTTTTCTTGTGAACAGTGTGACACTATACTGCATCCTGCTTTTTTCACTTACCACATCTTGGAAGTATTTCCATATAATAATAAAGAGCATAAAGATTGCTCTCTCTCTTTTCAACAGATGTATAGATTGTAAGAATGCCACAATTTGTTCAACTAGTTCCCCACTGATATACATTTAGGTTTTTTCTAACCTTTTGCTATTAAAAATCATCATGCAGTGAATATCTTCCACATATGACAGTTTGCAGGTATTCAATATACCTGAAGGGTAAATCCCTAAAAGAGGAATTGCTGTGTCAAAGCATATAGGTATTTTGTATTTTGATAGATACGAAATTGCCCTCTATAGGGGTTTATTGTGACAATTTTTATTCGTATCAGCAATATGTGAGAGTGCCACTTTCTGCACAGTTCCACCGACAGAATGTGTGTTCAAACTTTCAGATTTTTGTCATTCTGATAGGAAAAAAGTGAAATAGTGTTAATTTACATTTCTCTTTTTATGAGTGAGGTTATAATGTATTTTCAAATGCTTAAGAGAGACTTGTAGTTCTTTTCTTAAAAAATTATGTTTCTCTCATTTACTTGTTTTTGTGCTGTGTTGTTGGTCTTTTTCTTTTGAATTTTATTTTATTTATTTATTTATAGAGCAGGTTCTTATTAGTTATCATTTTATACATATTAGTATATGTATGTCAATCCAATCTCCCAATTCATCACACCACCACTCCCTCCGTTGATCTTTTTCTTATTAATTTGCAGGAGCTCTTTATTTATTATGGACATTAGCTGTTTGTCAATGAGATAAGTTGTGAACGTTTCTTCCTGGTTTCTTCCTGGTTTGACTTAAATTTTTTTTGTTTTTTTGCTTAGGATTAGTTTGTTTGGTTTTTTTTTTGCCATGCAGAAGCTTTGATTTTCACATAATCAAATCATACTTTCTCTTTATAATATGGATATTCTGATAGAGTTAGAAAGGCCTTCTCTACTCCAAGGTTTTTAAAGAATTCTCCCATGTCTTTTTCTTGCACTTTTATAGTTTTATTATCTTTTAAGTCCTTGACCAATTTTGAATTTTCTAATTGAGTGAGCCCAAGTTTATTTTTATCTAGCTTGCTAGCAAGACATTCCAATGCCACTTATTGAATAATCTAGTTTCTTTATCAATGATTTGAAATGCCACCTTTATCATAACAAATCTTATGTTATTTTGACCCATTTCTGGTCTTTCTATTCTGTTCCATCCGTGTATCTATTTATGTGCCAGTATCTCAGTTCTTTAAAACACTGAACATGTTTTAATATCTGGTAGCGTAAGACCTTCTCATTTCTCTTCCTTTCCAGTGTTGTCTGTTATTCTTACTTGTTTTTATCTCTACGTGAAATTTAGAACCATATACTCTGGTTCGAAAGATACATGCTAGCATTTTTTTTTGGAATTCATTCAATTAAAACAGTAATTGAGGAGAGATTGACATTTTATTTTGACATTGAATCTTCCTCTCCAAGATTGTGCTGTGACTTTCATTTGTTTGAGTCTTCCTTTTGCCTCTCTATCAGTTCTAGTCTTGTCTACAGAGGTACGGCTTTTGGGAGATGGAAACATTTCCAAGTCCACGAGTAGGTTTGATGTGTTCATCATGACAGCAATAGGTAAGGGCCCGGCTTGGTCTCCACTCATCTCCCGCTGGACCAAAGCTTACTTGCTTCTCCCTTATGTGATGTTGGTTTGGGGTTTGGGGGGAGAGGGGAAGGTCTGTCACCAACAGATAGAAAAAGACATGAGAGAGGGGGCCATGGAGGTGGGGAGAGAGACACCATCTGGGTACCCAGAACTGAAAGTCAGCAATCTCAGACAAAGATAGAAAGAAAGGGCAGGAGTGGATTGACTGCGGGCTACCGGTGATGTCTGCAGGAAGGTGGGGAGGAAGAGAAACCAGAAGGGCAGGCAACAGCAAAGGATGGGTGAGGAGGAGGAGAGGGAAGATGAGGAGGAGTGCGGGGAGGGAGAGGTGAGGGAGGGGGAGGGGGAGGAGAGGGAGGAGAGGGCGTCTGGTCAGGAGCACATGCCAGTGAGGCCCTAAGGAGACCACAGCCCTTCAAGGACCAGGTGATGTCTTCATGTCAGCATCTTCTTTATATGTAATAAATACAATATATATAAAAGTATAAAACATATATACTCTGTTTACTGAATGGTTATGAAGTCAACTTCCTTTCAACCACCACAAGGTCAAGAAACAGAATGTTCACCAGCACCTCGGAACCTCCCTATTGTGTGTCTCCAAGAGGTGACCACTGCCCTGATGCTTTATGACCAGAAGACAACAGTTATTATGATAAAGGAAAAAAGCATTGAAAAATTCAAGACCAGGACTGAAATGTGCCAGAGAGGGGATTGGAACCTAGGCTAAGAAGGGATGCTGTTTCTGTTCCAGGACTTTTTCGAGCTCCTGATCCCTATGCACTCCATGCCTTGACTCCATTCCCCAAAGGGAGAAATCTGAGAGCTCCCCCTACATGGGTCCCACCCCGGGCCACCGAGAGGTGCCCCCGGGCCCAGAGAGCCCACCTGATTCATGAGGAGGGGACCATGAGTAGGGCTTTTGGCAAATTATCCGACACGAAGGTCATAAGGCAAGAGGCTGGCCCCTGGTGTTCGAGGGCAGAGCTTCGGTAGTTCCGGAGTTTGATTGGTCCCAGGAGGTAACTGGGAAATTTACTGAGGCTCAGTTTGAATTGCTGCTGCTGTGGGGAGCATGGGGGAGGGGGTCACATGACAGCCAGCACCCCTGTCCTCCTCTCATGGGTGCACCTTGGGACTTTGTTTCTTGGTGAGGGAAGACCTTCCAAAGAGAAAGCGTTACTGGTAATCTACAAGATGGTGGCCTGGGAGTGGAAAATAGGTGCAGAAAACGCATGATTCTCAATGCCAGGGGCCTGGAAAGACATCTTTGCTTTTGGGAGTTGGAGTATTTGCATCCGCCCTCGACCAGTCAGGAGCAAAAAGGGGTGTGGCCCACATTAGACTTAGAGCAGTGGGAAGCTGGGAAGTGGTGCCGGGCTGGTCAAGGTCAAGGCAATGCAGACAGACTGAGGATGCTGAGAACGGAGTGGGGGATGGGCAGGTGGCTCTGGAACAAGAGTGTGCTGGGGTGGGTGGCCTGCCTGTGTGTGGCTGGCCCCATGGTGAGGGGTCTGGCCTCTTGGCCCAAAGGAACCACAGGGAATAAGGTTGGGGCTTATGCTCTCCTCCACAAGGGTATTTAGGAAGGAGCTCTGTTGTTTCCTTTCAGGTAATGGAAAGACCAAAGTTATTCAGTCCCTTCATGTTCTGTGAGGCCAGGCACAGAGGACAGACTGTGCCTATGTGGTGGTCTGTGAGGAATCTTTGTGGGGTTCTAAAAGCCCCCCCTGGGCCCCACAACATCTCCCTAGCACCCTTTTGATATCTGGAAATGCCTACCCAAAGGGAAGTCTTTGGCTTGACAATGTTGCTGGAAAGCCCATAATCAATGAGTCCTGCAGTCAAAGCCACATCTCAGTGAGGTCCACCTGACTGCCAGGTTCAAAACTGCGGTCCTGCCACCCTAAACTTCCGGTTCCCCTTATCCTGCCCTATTTTGTTTTTATGCACTTTTACTTAACATACAATACCCTTTGCCTGTTTATTTTCTATGTCCTCCTACCAGAATGTATGCTCCACGAAGCCAGAGGTTTTTGTCTACCATGTTCATGGATACCACCCCAGCACCTAGAAGGACATTTGGCATATAGTGGGCACCCAGCAAACCTCTGCTGAATGAACTGAAGGTCGATAAACTGACGATGCTGAGGTTGGGATGAAGCTTGTGCAATATTTTAATCCACAACTCCTAACCTTTTTCAGTAGGCTTCTTTTAAGCTCAAAACATTTCACAGATACATGTATAATAGTAGCTATACTTGGAAAGTACAAAGTGCTTTTAAATGAATTTGTGCTGTATTAATCTATATACATTTGAGAAGTGGTATGTTATATTCTCTGTTTATATCCATTTATGTGACATACCAACACTGCTGAACATATATATGGAGTCACAAACTGTTGGCAATAAGTCTGAGGGCACCAAGGGCCCGTAACCCACAGGTCAGACGGCCTTTGGGAGATGGAAACATCCCTGAATCCACAGTATGGTTGATCTGTTCATCATGACAGCAATAGCTAAGGGCCCTGCTTGGTCTCCACTCATCTCCCTCTGGACCGAAGTTCACTGGCTTCTCCCTCATGTGGTGTTGGGTTTGGGTTTTGGGGAAGAGCGGAGGGTCTGTCACCAACAGATAGAGAGACAAGGGAGGGGGCGATGGAGGTGGGGAGAGAGGCACCACCTGGGTATCCAGAACTGAAAGTCAGCAATCTTGGACAAAGCTAGGAAGAAAGGGGCAGGTGTTTAAACCATTTGAAACCATTAGCAGCTGTGAACAATTGAGCACTTACTGCCTTTTATTTATCAGAAAGCTAGATGCCAAGGGTTTAGAAAGGCTGACAGTTAAGTTTTGAGTGGCTGGGGGGGGAGTAGGAAATAGGGATTTAAGATGACCATGGGCTTTGGAGCTATCAAGATTATTTCATATTTTCACTCCTGCAGGGACATCTGGGTGATCAGAAAGATACTTCTGTCTTTGCATCTGGGTCATGGAGAGGAAATGTGATGGTGAGTGTTAGGTGCTGAGTGGAGTACCTGCTACTCAACAAATGTTCCTTCTCCCTAAAAGGTCTGAGGGAGGGACAGTGTCCCGGGAGGCCCTGGGGGAGGGCACTGAAGCAGGGACGAGGAGGCGCTGAAAGATGGGCTGAGGGTGTCTTGTGCCGGGGTCGACGGGGCGATCTTCAACAGTTCAGGGAATCAGGGCTCTCGGCGGGTGCAGGGGACAGTTATTTTCTGGTCCCCGGAAGCATCAACTTGGGGCAGGTAGGCGGAGTCCCTGGATGCATTTGCGACGGGTGAGGGGCGCTGCAGTTCCCACAAGTGGGAACCATGTGTTCCTTGCTGAGTAGCTGATGAGATGCAGTCCCCTAAGTAGAGAGAGAGAGTCCTGTTTGAAGCCTCAAACTGAGACTCTAATTCTAATCAGCATTTTAATTTCAGTACATTTGGCAAAATAAAAACAGATGTGAGGAGAGCCAGGAAAAAAAGACAAGAGAGCTCTCTTCCTTGCCTTTCAACCCTCCAGCTTTTGGAGACACTTGGCTATTTGGGCTTCTTGCCCTCTCCTCACTTCTCTTCTAGACTTGCCAGGGAACATAATACCTGCCAACAGGCCTGTGCTCTCATCCCCTGACCCCCAAGAAGCCTTCTGCGTTCCCGATTGGGGCCGATCCCCTGCATTGCTCTGTACGAGTGTCTGTCATTTCAGATGGGCTTTGTGGCCGGACCAGTCACACAGACGTGAGCCACAGAGATGGCAGTGGGTCTATTTTCAAGAGATTGGGCTGTGAGCAAGTCGCAAACAAAACCAGAGAACACGGCCCATCGCCCCAGAGCACCACTTTCCAGCTACTGATGGGTTTGGCCTCGGTCCTCCGTGTTTTTGTGGGTCGGGCGAGAAGTGTCCACTTACATAGGATGTAATTTTAAAGAGCTCAAAGATGTCCAACTACCCTTTGGCCTGAAATAGAAATTCTCCTCCTGGGAGACATGCCTTCAGGTCAAGGAGGCTCCCATCAAAAAGAAACAGCTAACCAGAGAGGGGCAGCCTGCTTTACCATAAGCAGGCATCAACATCCGAGCAGGCTTTTATATTTTGAAGGGGGAGGGTCCACGGTAAAGGGTATTAACATACGTACGTAGGACAGGCACCTTTTGATACGGAGGTGAGTGCAGGAAAAGCCCTGCGGCCAGTGGAGGAAGTTTCTAGTGAGAGGAGCTGCTTGGGGACCTGGCAACTAGCAAAATTGTATTGAGAAGTACAGAGAGGTAATAAGTCTCGATTTCACCGGCTTCACTGTCTTGGTCGACTGACTGCGGATTCAGGGCCACTCGTTGGTCCAAAAGTTCATGGAACTAGAAATTAATTGGCGACTCTGCCAGTGCTCTCCTGTTATTCTACTATGTTCTGCAAGGGAAGTGGAACTCCCCCTCCCGTCTACCCCAGTTCGACCTAAACATCAGGAACTAATCCCCTCTCAAGGCTCCATGTTGGAGGGCGGGGCAATGACTTTGCCCCTTGACCACCCCTGGGGGGTGGGGCGAGTTGGATGTGTGCCCTTTCGTTGTGCTGTCTGGGTGTGGAAGCAACCTGCAACCTGGTTTTGCTCTGTCTACCAGGGAAGTTAATTCAACGCAGAGACCCTGAGCAGGCTACTGCTTCTTTGGTGCTATAAAGCTGGACGGTCTCAAACGAAGATTGTACTTGGGTCAGCTGCTAAGAAGGAAGTAAAGCAAGAAATATTTAATATTCTCAATATTTCCTATATGCAAAGTTCTCTGCCAGCACCAAGGGGGATTCAGGAGGAACAGAAGTTGTGAGTGGGAGGGGGTGGGAGGGGCACACTTTCCATTGCTTGGGGTGGTCCTAGCTTATATCTGTTGTTCTGATGTAATTTTTTTTTTTTTTCTGTTTTAAACCTCTGTGTTTTGGGATAATCTGTCATATAGCTGTAGATAACTAATACAGGAAGTGAACAGGAAAAGGAGGAAAACATGTAATAGAATCTGATGTAATTCTTATACGCATATAATTCTTACATTATATGCACCATACATTATATGTTAATCTTCAGTATAAAAATGCTGCCAGGAGCTCACAGTGTAGTGAGCTCATGTTTCTGGAATGAGTGAAGTGAGATAAAGCTGGACTGCAGGTGGCCAGTGCCTTACTGGGATCCCTGTCCAAAGAGAGAACCAGCATTCTGCCTTCATTAGCTACTCAGGTTCCTGCGGGAGCTCCAGGTAGCACAGCTGCCGGGCACCATAAGCATCCGTTCCATGTTGGGAGCACCTCTGGAGACATCTCTCATGTCTATGGTGTGAAGGGTGCCCCCTAGAGTTGTGCCTCACGGCGCCCTGGATCTTGGGTTTAGAAAATGCTTAGAGGTCGTCGTCGTGTTCCAGCTGTTCATTCTCAGCTGGGAGCCTGCCTTGTGTATCTTCATAGGTCCTGGCACAAGTTCATGCAACAGAGCAGTTCTCCAAGAAATGAGGGTTGAATGGAGCCATATTTAATCATCAACCCCTAACATGAGCCCTTCAAAGACCTTCACTGAAGGTGGTCTGACCCAATGGTTCTCAACCATGGCTGGGGAGACATTAAGATGACTCATGTGCCTTTTATTTTTATATTGAGTTATATGAGCTGTTTATATATTTTGGATATTAACCCCTTATTGGTCATATCATTTGCAGATGTGATATCTATCTATCTATATCTATCTATCTATCATCTACAATGGAATACGACTCAGCCATAAAAAGAGAATGAAATCTTGCCATTTGCAACAACATGGATGGACCTAGAGAATATTATGCTTAGTGAAATATGTCAGAGAAAGACCAATACTGTATGTTGCCACTTATATGTGCAATCTAAAAAATACAACAAACGAATATAACAAAACAGAAACAGACTCAGAGATAGAGAGAACAAACTAGTGGTTACCAGTGGGAAGAGGGAAATGGGGAGGGGCAAGATAGGGGTAGGGGAGTAAGAGGCACAAACTACTGCATATAAAATAAATAAGCTATGAGGACATACTGTACAGCACAGGGACTATAGCCTATATTTTATAATAACCTTATAAAGTATAATCTATAAAAATATAAGAGAAAAACAAATACTGTATGCTAACACATATATATGGAAACTAAAAAAAAATGGTTCTGAAGAACCTAGGGGCAGGACAGGAATAAAGATGCAGACATAGAGAATGGACTTGAGGACACAGGGAGGGGGAAGGGTAAGCTGGGACGATGTGAGAGAGTGGCATGGACATATATACACTACCAAATGTAAATAGATAGCTAGTGGGAAGCAGCCGCATAGCACAGGGAGATCAGCTCGGTGCTTTGTGACCACCTAGAGGGGTGGGATAGGGAGGGTGGGAGGGAGATGCAAGAGGGAGGGGATATGGGGATATATGTATATGTATAGCTGATTCACTTCGTTATACAGCAGAAACTAATACAACATTGTCAGCAATTATGCTCCAATAAAGATGTTAAAAAAAAGAAAAAAATATTGAAGCACTATGTTGTACATCTGAAACTGATATAATATTATAAATAAGCTATACTTCAATTTTAAAAAGATGCGTGTGTCTGAGCCCTTCACAGGTATATGGTATCAGCAACTGGGTGGTGAGGGCTGGCATGTATGGGGTCCTGATATAGGGTGGTCACGGGAGGTCAGAACCTCCTGAGGGCCAGCTCCCCACTGATGGCTCTCACAGCCTATTTGCTGGTTCTCTTCTGAGGTGCTGACTCTGGTACAGAGAAAAAATCCAGGCTGTAGGGCTTCTGTTGGGGCAGGTTGTGATGCTAGGAGTTGCTGATGAGGGGCGCAGGGCCTCTGCTCTGGAGAAGGGATGGGTGGGATGTGTCTCTATTGCTCTCTTCAAGTGGTAGTGTGGCAGAGCTCTTCAAGTGGTAGTGTGGGGATTTGAACACAGGCCGGCAGGCTCCGTAGTCCACGCTTTGCCTCTGTCTGAAGATACAGTTTATATCAAGGCTAGAAAAGAAGCTTGTCCTCCCTTGTCCTGGGACAACTTGTGACATTGACACAGTTTGCTGTGGAGTCCCCGTCCTCTCCCCCTGGGCTGTCCCTTTCCTTTTGTGATGGTCCAGATACCCAGAACCCTTCACTTCTCCATGTTTCTGCCCTTGGCTCCAGTATGGCTGGTGTGGTTCAAGGTACTCTGATTACATCCTCTTATCAGATCTTCCTGGTAGCTCATGACGGTGACCCTCCTCTCTCAATTTACAGATGGGAGATAGTTCTTTTGGTTTTTCGGGTTTTTTTTTTTTTTTTTTTACCTTTTTATTTTATATTGGAGTATAGCCGATTAACAATATTGTGGTAGTTTCAGGTGCACAGCAAAGTGACTCAGCCATACATAGACACATAGCCATTCTCCCCCAGACTCCCCTCCCACCCAGGCTGCCGCATAACATTGAGCAGAGCTCCCCGTGCTCTACGGTAGTGCTTTTTGGATCACACAACACGGCCTCCCTTCCTCAAGGGTCCTGGTTTCTGGCAGGGGGCTCGGGGCGGGGGGGAGAATATCCCAGGTCAGAGAGCAGTGTGGACAGAAGCTCTGAGGCATCCTGGCCCTTTGGGGAATCTGCAGGTGTTGCGTGGTTGGTGCATGGTCAGAAGAGGACTAGGGGCCTGGCCTGGGCTCTTTGCTCAGCTCAAGCCCGGAGGGTTGTGGTGACCCCTGTCAGTCCTCACACGAGCTTCCCAACAGTACCTCACGCACCTGCCCAGCTTACAAAGTCTTCCCATTCACCTCTGGGTCTGCATTCAGGGTGGGTTAGAGAGACCAGCAAGCCCATGAGTTGGGATGGGGGTTTCTAGGCCTTATCTTCCAGCCCCTCTTCTGGACTACAGTGAGATGTCACTCAATCTCTAATGACACTGTGTCCTCAGCTATAAAATAGGTGAGGGCGTGAAGGTAGATGTACCTGTTTGGTGAGCAGGCAGCTGAGATGGGGAAGGGCTTCTTGGGAGGGGGTGTTATATCCAGGTACCTTCCGGGAGGAGGCTGGGCTGCCTGGGGGGCAGCATGGAGGTGCCTGGAGACAGGCAGAGGCAGAAGAGGGCTTGTCTCTGAAGGGGAGGCGGATGCTGGCAGACAAATGCAGGTGGTCACGGCTCCCTCTTCACTCCTGTTCTGAGAGTCCATAAGTTGAGTGAGTCCATCTGGCGAACTCACCTCTGTGGTTTCCTTCCTGGCTCGCCAGGGAGAACCCGCATGGTCATTATGATGCTCTTGCCTTCCGATTCTCTGAGAATATTTGCCTCAGTGAAGCAGAATCTCATACTCCAGAGACCCAACATTTCCGGCAGATTTCTGATCGCCTGATCTCTGCTCTGAGGCAAGAAAACCTTTGGGTTCCATCATTTTCCAAATGTCCACAGCCACCCTCCATCTTTCCTGAATGAAAATGAAAGTCACAGGTGGTGGCTCTGGTCCTTGTGTCTTGGCTGGGTGAAGCCTTCATCCCCGATTCAGAGGGGCCCCGGGGCAGCCACTCTGTGTCCCAGAATTTCCAAGAAGTCTTGATTTCAAACAGTCTGCCATGTTGGGAGGCCACGTGTCAGGCCAGGGCCAGATGAATGTGTCCTGATTTTTGTTTCAGAAAATATGGTCAGCATAACTGGGGAGAGAGAAATTGGAAAGAACAGTAATTGGAGCCTGGTCCTGGGCATGAGGTGGAAACCACAGAGAGTCTCTGTTTCAGTTTGCTTAAGCAATGGTAGCTATCACAACCTATCAGGGTGGAGGGGCTGTCAACATCAAGGTCGTCTGGTTCAGCCTCAGTCTTTCCATAAACATGTTCTGGTGGCTTTGAGCGCTGGCTCCAAGTCAGGCAGAGGCGGGGTTGCATCCTGCCTGTGCTACTTCCTAACTGTGACCTTGGGCAGGATGCTTAACTTCCAGCTCCACAGTGTGTAAACCTGAAAGAATAATGACATCTATGTTGCAGGGTTGGTTTTAGGGCTAAACAAACAAATGAATGGAAATGGGTTAGCCCAGCACCTGATTCTATAGCGGTTACCATCCTCTTCCTCCTTGCCGCCGTGTGCCCGGCGCTGTGCTGAATGTGGAGGCACCAGGGTGAACAGGACGTGCGGTAAACACTGCTCAGCGCCTGCTCTTTATCTAATCTTTCTCCCTTTCTCTCTTTTCTCCTTCCCTGCCCTCTGCCTTCCTCCCTCCCTCCCCTCTCCCTCCCTCCCTCCCTTTCTTCCTTCCATGATGGACCCTGGTTTATTCAGGGTGGAAAGTGTCCCTCTAAAAACCACTATGTTTCAATTTTTTTATTGGCTGCTAGAGGTGGTCATGTGAGATGTAGGTGGGAGTCACTGGGTGGGATCTAGCAAGATTCTTTAAAAGGAGATGATGCTAGAGGTGGCGTAGCCACCTGTGACAATGATGGGACAAGCATGATGACAAAAGCCACATGCTAAAGCAGAGCAGGAAGAGAGAGAAGGAATTGGGCCCTTAACAGCAGAGTTGGCCAAGTAGGACCCATAGGTCAAACCTGACCTGCCATCTGTTTTTGTCAATAAAGCTTTATTGAAACACTGCCATGCCCATTCCTTTATGTATTATCTGTGGCTGCTTTCACATTACAGTGGCAGAATGGAGTAGTGGTGACAGAGTCTGTGTGGCCAGCAAAGCCTAAACTATTGATGGTCTGACTTTTTCAGAAGAAGTTTGCCGACCCCTGTTTAATGGCCAACAGGGGATTAAACTTGTGCCAACTCTGGATTGCTTATCCCTGAGTGTCTTACCGACGGCAATATAAATCCCTACATGAATCATTTAATTTAGTGGGTATTTTGCTTTCTGACTCTCTGATGCAATAGGAGAAAGTGCACTGCCCTCCCACAGGATTGCTTCTGGATTTGCCAAGATGTTGCAAGCTTCTGCTGGAAGACCCAGGAACAGGTGTTATCTGTGAGGAGTCGTAGGTGGCAAGTGACAGAAACCCCCTCTAACTGATCAAAGCTGGAAGGATATTTTTTGGACGGGTAAGGAAAGGTTTGAGACCTGGTCTGAGTTAGGGCAGGTACTAGGCAGTTCGGGGCAGGAGTACCAGGAATCAGTCTCTCCCTGAGGCTGGAGGTAGAGTGAATGATGGAACTCTTGGCTATAGCAGGGAAGCACCTCTGTTAATAGTCCCTTCACACAGTTCATTACCATGGGAGAGAAGTTCATTTCCAAAAAGGGAATCAGGATGCTACTGGAGTGCCAAACCAGTGAGGGGCCATATCACAGGAAGGATAATCTAAAATAACCCTGTCATCATTGTGCAGAGCTAGCTGGTTCCCCTTCCCCCAATATCAG
This sequence comes from Grampus griseus, assembly GCF_964374135.1. Taxonomy (NCBI): domain Eukaryota; kingdom Metazoa; phylum Chordata; class Mammalia; order Artiodactyla; family Delphinidae; genus Grampus; species Grampus griseus. The sequence goes on along the minus strand of NC_139004.1, from coordinate 30,430,782 downwards.
TTCTCCCCTCTTCTCCCATGGTCATAGAATCTCCAATTTTTCAGCAGGTTGCATGGCCACCCAGAATAAGGATGAGTTTCCCAGTTTCCTTTGCAGCCAAGGGAGGGCATATGACTACGTTGTTGACATTGGAATGAGAGTAAAAGTGAGGTATGCAACTTCTGGGATGTGAACTTAAAGGGTGTGGTCTTCCCCCTTCCTGCTGCTGGGAATGTGGATGTGCTTCTCCATCTTGGACCTTGTGGGTGAGAGCATCAACCTTGGGGAAGCAGTGCATCAGGGAGCCTGGATCCATGACGTCATGGAATCATCAAACCAGTCCTGGACCACTCACCTCCAGAAGGCATTTACCATAGCAGAAAGACACTTCTCTTCTGTTTAAGCCATTGTTAGTTCTGGTCTCTGTAGTTACTGATCATTGACTTCCAGGAAGCAATGACTCAGACTGAGCTGAGTGCTGAGTTCTGGTAGCTTCCATCCGGTAGATCTCCCCTTGGGAATGTACATGACATTTCTAAGTTCTCTTCCAAAAGACAGTTCATCCACTATTTCCCAGCAATCCCATCCAATCCCCACATCACTGCTGTCTTTTCAGCCCTAGTTTCTTCACTGTTATCTCTGGGACACGTCAGTCTCTGTTGGAAGCGCGTTGTTGGTCTTCATGCTCCATAACACATACACTCAGGCTAAGCAGGGTGGACCCAGGGAGACCGTCACCTACCCCACCTTAGATTCTCCATTTCACAGTTTCCCAACCAGCTTTTATAAATGGTCAGCAAATCAATATGCACCCTGAAAGCTATCATTTTAATCTTTTTCTTTAGCCCCCATAAAATATATAACATTGTATTAGTTTTCTACGGATGCTGTAACAAATTACTATAAATGTGGCTTAAAACAAGACAAATTTATACTCTTACAGGTCTGGAGGTTTGAAGTCTGACATGGGTCTCACAGGGCTAAGATCAAGGTGACAGCAGGACTGTGTTCTGGAGGCTCCAGGGGAAAATCTATTCCTTGCCCCTTCCAGCTTTGGCCACGTTCCTTGCCGCCGACATTCCTTGGCTTGTGGTCCATTCTTCCATCTTCAAGGTCAGCAACGTTGGGCCAAGTCTTTTCATGCTGCCATCTCTCTGGTTCTGACTCTTCTGCCTCTCTCGCTACCTGGAAGGACCCTTGTGATAACATAAGGAGCTAATCCAGGATAATCTTCCCATTTTAAGGTCAGCTGATTAGCAACCTTGATTCTGTCTGCAACCTTCATTCATTCTCTTTACCATGTAGCATAATATATTCACAGTTTCCAAGGACATCTTATCTTTTGCCGGGGGGGGGGGGGGGTGTCATTATTTTGCCTACTATACATATTGATGGTGGTGACTACGGCTACCACTTGGGGAAGCTTTCTGTGGGCCAGGTGCAGAGCTAAGCACTTTACATAAAGTGTCTTATTTAAACCCACGACGCTTTGGTAGGTGGAATTCTAAGATGGCCCCAGAGATCTGCCTCCTGGTGTACACGTCCTGCTTAATTCCCTCTCCTTAGGTGTGGACAGAACTGTGAACATGACAAGGTGTCACTCCTGATTAGGTCACATAATAAGGCCAAGGGGATGGGATTGTTGATGCCATGATTAGGTTATATAAGACTTTATTTTAACAGGCAGGGAGAGAGACTCTCTGGCTGGCCTTGAAGCAATGAGCTGTCATGTTGTGAAGGGCCAGTGGGGGAGGCCACATGGCCAGGAGCTGAGGGCACCTTCCAGGAGCCAAGAGAGGTCAGGCCCAAGAGCCAGCAAGAACACGGGGACCTCAAGCACACAGCTGCTAGGAGCTGGGTCTGCCAACACCTGAATGAGCTTGGAAGAACTTTCTCCCTCAGAGCCTCCAGAGGAGGGTGCAGACTGGTCAACACCTTGATTCCAGTCTTGAGACTCCCTAGCAGAGGACTCCCCCTGGATTCTGACCTGCAGAAACTGTGAGATAAGGAGTGTTTGTTTAAGGTCACCGTTTGTGGTAATTCGTTATGCACTGATATAGAACGAACACATCTCAATTTGCGAGAACCAAAGCTCAGAGAATCTAAGAAACTTGCCAAGGTCAGAGTGCTAATAAGAGGCAGAGGAGGTATTCCAACGAAGGTCTGTCTCCAAATCTGAATGTTTAACTGCTCCTGCTTCCCAACTGACACACATGAATAATAGATTTGGTGTTGGTTTTTTTTTTTTTTTAATTGTTAGTACTTCATTTGTGCCTGATGGAAACGATTTCTTTTCTGGCTTTTGGAAATGAAATGATGACTTTTCTCTTTTATCTCTGCAGTGAGATAGCCACCTGTTCTGTACCATTTGGGCATTTCTGAGCTTCTGCTGGGCTTCACATTGTAAAGCGACACTCTTGTTTTAAACACATGGCACCACACTTTAAATTCTAAAACACGCTGGATGTGTGGCCAGATTAGGGTAGAAACTTTCATTCTTTCAACCAAACTGCAAATTGACAAAAGCTATAAAGCCGTGCCAGTGAGTTCACCAAATAAGTCCATGCGGTAAGCAAGCCAATGTCTTGATCTAGTCTTAGAGAATCATTGACATTGCACATAAGTACATGACAGATGTGGGTCCTTTGAAAGGAGCCAGACGCAAATCAGTTGAAAAATGTTACTGAATTTTAGTAGTTTTTCATCGGTAGGAATTTTCTCTACCACAGATGGAAAAAACATAACTACTCTCAACTTCTACACTAGAAAGAGGCCCTCCTACTTGAAAATTGGGAGCCCCTACTTCCTGGGGGGTCATGGAAGCCCACCGCTGCCTCAACAGCCAGTAGCTGATCAGAAAAATACAGATGTTCTCTTATCTTGGGTTCTTTGCTCTGTGGCCTGTGCCTTTCCTCTTTGCAGGATGCTCCCATCAGCCCTTCTCATACCAATAGCATTTCACCGTTTTCTAGAATGGGGTTTGAATGAAATCATTGGTCCTCTCGAGTGATTTGTGGCTTACCCATTGGGGTGATTGGGAAGCCTGTGGAAGAACAAAGGTCCTCAGCTGATGGCTGGTAAGCCTTGTCAGGCACACAGGAAGTGCTCGATAACCCCCAGCCCAGGGGAGTGATAGCAGGTCGAAACCCATCTGAAACACAATAGGCCTGGTCTTTCCCCTACAATGGGTGAAGGACTTGTTCCTTTGGGACTCGGGGACATTATGATACTTAAGGGACCCACCCCAGCTGACTCCCTTTAACTTTTAGTTCCTCTGTTTAGAAATGCCACGTCTGTGGCTTCAAATATATCAAGAGAACCTGAAAGATAGGCAATCTGGCCAGGTTTCAAACCCACTGAAAACTCTGGCTCTAAATTTAGATGCGATCTGGAAACTTGAGTTTCAAGTTCCCCTTGCATTGGGCAAAGCCTGAATTTCAAGCTATTGCACATTTTAATTTATCTGTTCTCATCTGCTTGATGTCCCTAAACTTCTTGCTCCCTTTTCCAAACTCATCACCTTCGTACTGCATCTTCCATTTGGCTGTTGCTGTGATGTCTCTCGAATTATTTCCTGTTGTCATGACTCAGACCTTGTGCTGTGTGTCACCCTTCAGTCTTGTCTCCTTGGCCGGGCTGCAGACCCCTGTGGGCAGGGGCTGTCCTCAGGCCTCTTTCCTTCCCCCTCGGTGAAACATGCCCAGGGTCCAGCACATTGTGGTCCCAGTCAAGGCTGGAGGGTTTTCCCATCGTAAAGCTAGACACCGGGACAAGGTGTGCTCCAAACAGATTTCCAGAACCTTGGTTAGTTAATTCATTGAAAGCGTACAAGTACATAAGCAATGCCAACCTCTGGAGAACAGTGTTTTGAATGAAGAAGTTTACACAGTCTAACACAAGTTTGATGAAAACCAAGCTAAAATGCAATCCATTCAGAAAAGCTTTCCCTCAGTCCTGCCACGCTGGTGCTGGTTGACTTGTTTGTCTCCATGTTGTGGGGGGTAGAGGACTCAAAGGTTAGAATTTGGCATGTGGGGCAGGACTAGAGTTCAGCGCACATGGACCTTTTCACACCTTCACTCTGCTTTGGAAGAAAGAGAGGGTGTGTGTTTCCTAGGGCTGCCATCACGAAGCAGCACAGAGTGTGGGGGGCGGGCCTTCAACAACAGACACCGATTGTCTTACAGTCCCTGGAGGCTGGAGTTGGACACAGGTGTCTGCAGGGCCGGGACTTCTGAGGGCTGGGAGGGAACATCCGTCCCCTGCCTCTCCTCTCGCTTCTGGAGGTTTGTTGGTGATCTTTGGTGTTTCTTGGCTTGCAGGGCACATTCACCTTCATGTGATGTCCTCCTTGCTTGTGTCCACATTTCCCCTTTTTATAAGGACACCAGTCATATTGGATTAGAGGCCCACCTTAGCCTACTATGAGCTCATCTTAACTGATCATGTCCATGGCAAGCCTATTTCCAAATAAAGTCACATTCTGAGGTGTGGAGGTTAGGACTTCACACATGAATTTTTTTGGTGGGGAGGGTACAGTTCAGCCCATAACATAGACTATTGTATTCTTGTTTGACTTTATTGTTCTCCAAATCAAGGTGTGTCAATTTGATTGAGTCTGTGCCACACCTATGAATCTGGATGATAAACATCTAGAAGAAGCTAAAGGTGGGTTCCTTTCTCTCCCCAGTCCCTCCATCCATCCACCCATCCATCCATCCATCCATCCATCCAGTGATCCATCCATCCATCCATCCATCCCTCCATCCATCCACACACCCATCCATCTATCCATCTCTTGTTACACAAAACACACACACACACACACACACACACACACACACACACACACACACTTTATATAGCTGGGACTTTGGGAGTTTCTAATTGGAGTTCCCTGCCATCCCAGGAGCACTATTTGGAGTCCTGTTTGCATGTGTCCTCTTAGCAACCTCAGAGGAGTAAGGTTCAGGTTCAGAACACAGCCCTGCACTCACCAGCTGTGACCCTCAGTGACCTCCTCCTCTTTGAGCCTTGGTTTCTTCATTTGTAATGCAGCAAACACTAGAGCAGAGCCTGGCGCCCAATAGGCCCTTGAAAAATGGTGGTAGTCATTAACGTTATTACTGTCGAGTGAGGTGTGGACAGAGGGAGAGAGTGGAAGCGTGGCCTGTCTGCCGACTTCCAGGAGCTCAACACGAGACATTCCCCAGGTGGAATTCCAAGCTCTCTCACAGGCACCATGTCATTTGGTCTGTCCTCACAGCAATCCCGGAGCTATGATACATACCTTTTTGGAAATTGGATACCCCTGAGAATCTGATTAAAGCTCTGGACTCTCTTCCCCACACAGCACATATGCATGGACTGTCTGCATAAATTTGCATATGATTTCAGAGGGATTATGACTCCTCTTTAGCCCATCTTTGGAGGCTAAGAATCCACACTCAAGAGGTAGCAACCTTAAAAATCCATTTGTTCATTTGGTAAACGTTCACTGTGTGGCTGTCACACACTGGGTGCTGTGTGAGGGGAGAAAGGGCAGGCAGGGGACCTTTTCCCAAGTTGCTCACAGGCATCTAGAACCATAATCAGAACTAGAAGAGATTCACCCTTTTAGGAGAAATATAGCTGTACTTACGTCTGTGTTCAGAGGAGAGAATTCGTTTCCACCATGGGGGGTGTGTCGAATAATCAGGTGTATTCAGTGGAGGGAAGGACACTGATTTGGAAAGTGAAAGAAGAATGAGAGTTTGGCCTCAAATGATACGTTGACATTCCCAAGGTACAAGCTCCGGCGGTTCACAGAAGTGCACATGTGTTGTTACATAGGTGCACTTTCACCTCAATGTAACGAGTTGCTAGATTCCTAAAATGCTGCCCCTCTGATGGGAAGCCAGATACAATTCACACTGGGTTCTTTGAGTACGGTCTTCTAACTCAGCATCACCTCTATAACCAAGAGCACAGGTCAACCACTTGCACAAAACACACACAACATTGATGTTCCTTCTGTCTTCGGGCTTCACCTCTGTCAGGAGGGAGTGTCTGGTGTCTGACCCCCCAGGATCAATGCCACGGAGGCACAGAGCTCAGCTTTCTGTTCCTCCCCATAAACAGGAGTCTCAGATGCCCTACGAGGGCTTGGACCTGGAAAGAGCATGTCAGCGGGTAGCTGACCACTACCTTCCGTTTCTCTCTACCGGGAGAGAATTTTCTTCCTACCCCTACCTCCTCTCTTCTTTATCCACATCCCACTAATAGCCCGGAGCTGGAATTTCTCAGTGTCAGAGGACATTTTGACATGCCAGGTTCTGTTCTGCTCTAGCTGCGTTGAAAGTCTATCCTTTTGGTTCTGGTTCATAACACTTCCCTGGGAGTTTCTCTGAAAGACTTTAGTTCCTTTTGTGGTTCAGCAAAAAGCTTGGTATTTGGGTTGGGTGCAGGTTAGGGTTAGGCCAGGGCGGAGGCCCCTTCTGGTTTGGGTTTTACAGGGTGGTCATTTGCAAGACCCTTATCTCAAGCCATCCCAGATGGAAAGGGCAGGAGGATGTGGCCGGGGAACCCACTTCACAGAGAATTTGAAGAGCAGAGGAGCAGCAAGCTGGGTTTGAAGAGAAACTACAGTTTCAGGTTCCCACCGTCAAAATGAGTTTGGTGTAGCAAGAAGTTAGGAAAGTGATTTCTGCTTCAGGCTTGGCCACAGATTCGCAGTGTGCCCCCGGGTAGATCAAGTCCCCTCTCTGGGACTCAGTTTCCTTATGTGTAAAAGAAGGAAATTGGACTAGAAACCAGATGATGGCTGAGGTATCTTTCAGAGCTAAAATTTATGATGCTATGAAAACAACTTTATTTTAAATTAACTATGACTCTAAGGAAAAGACTCAAAATCTCCCTTCCCCAGGCACACCGAGTTCTTCCTTCATCAAAATTGATCCCTCCTGTGTACTGCTCTCTAACACGATGCTCATTAGAGAGCTGACCTAATGGCTTAAGCAGGCTTCCTGGATCCCATTTCTATTTTAACGGATTACTTGGATGTCATTATCCGAGGCTCTCTGAGTAGCTGGGGCTGTGCAATAGAGTTGCAGGCAGGCCCCCCAGGTCACAGAACCTTTCTCTCTCCTCTCTCCCCTCTTCCCTCCCTCCCTTGCCCCTTCTTACCTTTCAGTGGCCCTTGCATTGAGAGCTTCCTTTGCATGAAGCCCAGTGTTAGGGCAGTATTAGGTATAACCCTCACAGAAGGGAATGCACCCCTTCAAGGTGCTAGAAGGCAGGACCCATTTCCAGCAGGACGTAGGGGCTGGAGGGTTTCTAGGGAACTTCACCTGGAATCCCCAGGTATCCATGACCTAGCACCACAAGGTGTGCTAGGTAAGTGGTTCTCACACTTGAAACTCACCTTTTAACGAATAAAAGGCGTTCATTCATTTTTGATATTTTAAATGAGAATCTGTCTACTTTGGGTTTCTTGCTTCTAGGCCTTCTTAGCTGGATCTCATGAACAGAATCAAACCTTCACTCTAATGGATATTAACTGTCATGCCTCAGGTTTTCAGGGGTAAATTGAGGAAAGGCATAGCTCCCTCACAAGGCCTATTTGAGGCCCAGTGGTTTTGTAAGTAAAGCGCTTGCATGGAAAGAGGTAAGTGCTTAGTCAACAGTAGTTATTTTTCTAATTGCCAGTTGATTATATCGTGATATTTTCAAGGTGATTGATTTATGGAGAGCAATTTGCCCTTCCAGGAAGTGGCACCTAGACCATCAGGCGTTCTGATTTCTTGGATGTGAATGCAATAGTTTCTCTTCCTCTGGTTAATCACCCGTGGTAGGGCTTGCACCTGATTGGGGGTGGCCTTCTCCCCTCCATCCTCCCCCTAACCTCCCTGGACTTTCTCTCTTCCTCTTTCCTTATTTCTCTTTCTTAAAGTTTATTGGGAGTTTTTGCACTCGTAAAAGACCACACACACACTACACAGAATTTGAAACAAAAACATCAAAAAAAGTAGAAATTAAGAAAAAGAAATCACCCATGGCATCTAGAGAAAAATGCATTTTGGTATATTCCTACTTTCTCTTTTTCCATCGTTTTGAGTTTTGTTTGCTTGTTTTACATGTTGAAGTCATACTGTAGATGTAATTTTGCCTCCAGCTTATTTTTAGATACAATTAGAATATAAGCATTTCCCTGTATTAATTTAAAATTCATCACAAGTGTCATCTCTATTGGCTATAAATACAGCCAATTGACTGGGCACCATGCTATGGTTTAACATGCTTCCCTTTAAGGTTGATTTTACCTTCTTTCTAATTCGTTGTTTCTAATAGGCCGAGGCTGGGCAAACACCCTCCAGGCCTGTTAGGACTGTATGTAAGGTAAGAGTTGTCATCTGGAGATCCTGTGGGAAGGCCTGAACGGCTCTCCTCAGGAAACTTTGGATTTGAATTTTGTGACACATTCTTTAGTGTCTCAAAGGTCTCCTTTACTTATGTTTTCAGTTCTTGATCGAGGCCTGTATGGTTGAGATGATCAAGTAATTGACCCATTTACAAATGGAATATCACTGTACTAGTAAGAAGGCTAAAAATCAGCCTTTCTCCCTTTAGAGAAAATTTCTCCTTAGAGAGATAGAATAATGCAATTGTTAAGAGCTGCCTGTGTCCAAAGCCCGGCCCTCCCGCATCCTGGCTGGGTGACCTCGAGCAAGTTTTGGTTTCTCTGTTCCTCGGCTCCCCTCATACGGGATGATAACAGTATCCACCTCACAGGGTTCTGGGTGGTAAATGAACTAATCCATGTAAGGTGCTTCGGAGAATGCCTGGAGCTCGGTAAACTCTAGTGAGTGTTTGCTGTTATTACGGTCTCTGTCTGTAGAGAGCATTTTAAAGTTTCTTGTAAACATTTCTGGCCTTACATTTAGGTCTTTAATCCCAATGTTCATTGCAGCACTGTGTACAATAGCCAACACATGGAAGCAACCTAAATGTCCATCGACAGATGAGTGGATGCAAAAGATGTGGTACATATGTACAATGGAATATTGCTCAGCCATTAAAAAGAATGAAATAATGCCAATTGCAGCAACATAGATGGACCTGGAGATTATTGTGCTAAATGAAGTAAGTCAGACAGAGAAAGACAGACATATGATATGGCTTATATGCAGAATCTAAAAAAAAAAAGGTACAAATGAACTTATTTACAACACAGAAACAGACTCACAGACTTAGACAACAAACTTAGGGTTACCAATGGAGAAGCGGGGGGAGGAAGGATAGATTGGGAGTTTGGGATTGACATGTACACACTGCTATATTTAAAATAGATAAACAAAATTTAAAAAAACCAACCTAAAGTCATAAAACAAGAATCATTTCTTCCTAGCATATTGTGACATATGCCAGCATTTTCTGTCCTTAAAAATTGAGATAGACTAATTTACAGAAAAGATATTTTTGAAGGTAGTTGTTCTTTCACTTATTGTTTGTATTCATATATTAAAAGAATATATATTTAAGAATTTTTTCCCACTGGCTCTTTAGGCTTCTTGTTTTTTTTTTTTTATTTTTTTATTTTTTTGCAGTACGCGGGCCTCTCACTGTTCTGGCCTCTCCCGTTGCGGAGCACAGGCTCCGGAGGCGCAGGCTCAGCGGCCATGGCTCACGGGCCCAGCCGCTCCGCGGCATGTGGGATCCTCCCGGACCGGGGCACGAACCCACGTCCCCTGCATTGGCAGGCGGACTCCCAACCACTGCGCCACCAGGGAAGCCGAGGCTTCTTTTTTTTTAAAGAGACCCAGGAGTGGAAGAAGGAGGACCATTCAAGGGCAAGGGCTGCAAAGAGGAGGAGCAAGGTGGGGCGAGCAGGGCAGCTGGGGGACAAGGCTGACGTGGGGGCACCTCGACCCCCGAGGCCAGGGAGTGGGTGGTGCTCTCAGGGCCCCCTAGACGCCATCCAAGCCGGGCCAGAAGGTGAGACTTAAGGCCCGGCAAGGGAGGAGGGCCAGAGCTGGAAATCAGAACCTGAAGGAGGAAGGGGCTGGGATCCGCCCACCCCCCAGGGTTACAGCCTATGAGGATGCGCAGCCCGGAGTCTCAGCGGGTGGGTGAGGGAAATCTAACTATAGAATTTGCAGTTTTCCTTACAAGAGGTCCAGCACAGTTGCATTCTGGTAATGGAAGCAAAATTTTAAATACGAGCAGGAAATAAAATTAATTTTAAAATATCTGAAAACATATATTCTGTGACTCGTCCAACTGGCCCAGCTTGGCTGGCTTGTTTTTCCTCAGACTGACTGATTAATAGGACAGAAATGAGGAGGTGTAAATTTATTTCGGACCTGGGTGGGGAGTCAGGGTGGTGGCTGGCCTCACCCCACTTAGGCTAAATCTGCGTTTTCAAGTCCAGGAGCGGTGCCCACCTACTGGATATCCTGGGGGGTGGAGGAGTTGGAAGGAAAGCATTTCGGACTGAGCTGCTTCTCAGCAAGCTTCTAGAAGCAGTTTGCTTTCTCCCCCTCTTTTGAAAGTAGAGTCGTGCAGGCCCAGAGGCAGCCGTGTGACCAGTGGACCCTGGGGACCTTTCCCTGGCCAGGCCCAGGCCGAGGAGCTGCCCTAGGAGGTGAGGGGGTGTGTGCAGACTGTCGAGCCTAAAATGCTCCCTGGGATGAAGTGGGAGGACAGGCCGGCACTCAGGGAAATAAAATAAAATCCCGCTGGGCTGTTTTCTTCACTGAGCATGGAGAAACATTTAGCAGCATGAAAGGTGGTTGAGAAGCAATAAATAATCTTCAAATGGGGAAAGGCCGCCGTCTGGGAGGTGGAGAGTAAGACTGCAGCACAGAGCATTTGATCTGAGTTGAAACTCTGGAGAGAGGCTGATTGCGCCGTAGCCCAGGACACGGATAATTAAAAACAAAGACATCTTTAAGACACATCTGAGTCGGCCTCCCTGTCCCCCTTCTTCACCCTACAAGTCCCCCACGTCCACCCCCCACCATCTTCTTTTCCTGGAAAAGGCTGGGAACACCCTCCAAAGTAAAATCATCCTAATGAGAGAAGACATGTTCTTGAAGAAATCTCGGCTTAGAGTTTACAGCTCTATAAGCATTTCCGCAGAAAGACGTCCCACACTCAGGCACTAAGTCGAGGACACATAGTTGCAATGCTAGCTCGGTCTTCTGCATGATTATTTTTACAACATTTGCAATTAAATGCAGATTTTCTGCTGCCTGATTCTGACTGGACGAGGGGCTCTGGTGCTTCTGGATCTTTCGGCACACCCGCTCAGGCCCGTGGAGTTGCATGAGGGGTCACGATCAAGCAGGACAACACCCTACCCGCAGCACGTGCACCAACGGAAGGCACTTGGGACACACGCGTGCCCGCAGCAGAGCTGCCTCTCCCCAAACCTTCTTCATGAGAAACAGATCTGCTCTGCCTCTCTGTACTTCATTTTGATGATTGAATTTTTCCTCAACCAAAAGTGTAGGGATAATGGTCTTTTTTTTAAATTTTATTTTTGATACTCCAGAAATCTTGAAGAAAATACGATTATATCGCTCATTTATTTTGGTCTCAAGAAAAATTGATTGTTGTATGTGTATGTCTCTGTGTGCATCTCTGTGTGTGTCTGTGTGCGCAGGCGTGTGTATGTGTGTGTATGTGTGTGCGTTGGGACGGTGGGGATCCTGAGAACGTCCAGGAAGTTCCATATTGCCCTTTCTCCTGTGATGGCCTGGGGTGCCCAGCATTGATCAGGAGCAACTTGCAGGAAGAGGAAAGGGTTGGTTTTTAGGTCTGTAACTACCAGCCCCATTCTGCATACTGTGGGCTCCAATGAAGGGAGTTGTTACTTGCTTCCCCAGGTCAGTGTAAGAGGCAGTTAGGAAAGTCAGAGCTCACCTCACCTAAGCAGGGTAGGTAGTACAACAAGCCAGGCCTCAAGGGGCAGAAAGACCTAGACTTGAATCTCACCAGCCACTTTACTTGCTAGTGTGATCCTGGGAAAGTTCCTTGACCTCTCTCAGCCTCAGTTTTCTCATCTGTAAATTGGCCCAGTGATCTCCATGATATGCAATTCTTGTAAAGCAGTGTCAGGTACAGAGTGGGTGCTCAGGGGATTAGAAGCCCCACATTCTCCTCTCCCAACAAGTCCTCCAGGCTGCTGCTGGAAATGGATTTGGCAGAAGGAAGGCTTAATTCCCTTCTAGGAAGCCACCCTCCTATATCCTGGCTGCCTCCCTGGCCTTTCGCTCAGCCCTGGGAGCTGGAGTCTGTCACTCAGGTCCAGGAAGGATCTGGAGTAGGTGTTCAGTAACAGGAAGAGGAATGTGAAAGCTCCACCTGGCGGGACACAGACTCCCGCCCACTTCCCAGAGTGTTGCTCAGAGCCAGCCCTGGGTAAATGGAGTTCACCCACCTCCAGAAACAGGCGTCATCAGCCCTCCACACCCCCCGGGCAGACTCCCTCTTCCTGTGGAGAGCTTCCTTTGTTTCACTCTGATACTGTGACTGCCCTGAGCAGCCCCTAGGGACACAGTCCTGACGCTGTCCCTTACCAGTGGGCATTTTTGGACACCGTCACCATTTGTTCCTGGGGCTGCCTCTTTGCATCTTGCCTGATTCCTCCTGGAGCCCTTGGGGCGTCGGCACCCAGGCAGGGCTGTGCTAGCCTGGGAGGAGGAAGCCAAAAGAAGGAGTCCCCACCTACTCCTACTTTTGTAGGAGGAAATGAGGGTGGAAAGTCGCCCACAGGCGCTCAGGCGAGGTCTGTGGGGTTGATGTTGGTGATTAGGAAGTCAAAAGCTGGACTTGTGGACGTTGAAACTTAGTCCCTTGTCAAGTATTTTCAACCCATATTTCTTCACAGAGAAGTAATTGGATGTAAAACCTCCCTCTCACCCCTCACCCAAACGTCTCTGAAGTCGGGCATTTGACATTGATTTTCCCAGCTCAGTATCAAGTATAGCATCACTGAAGATCACCAAACTGCTATTTAGACATTTTAAAGATGCAATTTGAGTTCCAGGGCAGGGGAAAGGGGTGGATAAAAGAGATTATATGATAATGATATGGCTGTGGAAGCCTGTCAAATAAAGTGCATTTTCTCTGGTGGGCAGGCTATTTCTGGAGCTGGGCATGGGTCGCTCTGCTGAGGGATGTGTTTATCCTAATGGGAAGCAGGACCGAGCTAGGCCGCAGCTCCCTGCACAGTTTTTAAAGTCTTAAGATACCACAAAGACATTTGTGGTGTCCAGGAGACGCATTTAGTCCGCCCTGGCCCTTTCAATGTGTGCTGACTTGGCTCTGACAGGAGCCAGAGGAAAGCAAGGAGAAGTCTGACAGCAGAAGTGGGAGAAAGTGTGTCCGTCCAGACCTGCCCATTAAGGTGGTTTTGGATACAAGGAAGAGAAAAGTCAATGCAAACTGACTTAAACAATAAGGAGTTTACTATAGGATCTAACAAGTAGCCCAGAGCTAGGGCTTCAGGTAGGGTTTTATCAGGGTGCTAATTCTGTTTTCCTGTAATCCTGCTTACTCTGCCCTCTTCTAATTCTTTTCCTTAGGCTGACTCGCCTCATGGCTGCAAGATGGCTGCCAGAAGCAGCTCTAGCACTTGCTTCTTCGGTCACGTCCAGAGAGAAGGAGAGGAGACTTTCAGTTCCTTTCAGTTTGAACTGGTCAGTTTAAGCCACTACCTGGATAATAGCAGCCACTAGGCTGATATCCTGGGTTGATTGGCCTAACCCAGTCTTCTGAACCCAACACAAGCAAAGAGACTTGAGTCACCCTAACTGCTGGGATCAGATTCCCCTGGGACCCAGGCATGACATGAGGGTGGGGGTGGGGGACAGGGGGAAGCTTTAACTGGACTCTGTAAGGAAGGCAGGGGGACAGTGAGTTGGAAATGAAAGCAGTTAAGCAATCAACTGTGTTCCCAACCAGAAATGCAGGAGACCTGTTCTAGCAGAGCTCTGTCATGGGCTGAGAGACTGTCAGTCTGACCTTTCTGTCTCACAGAGCTGTTGGGATCAAGAATGATGATGGGAAAGTAAAAATGTGAAATAGAGGTAAAAAGTGTGCATGTGTGTGTATATATATAGATAGATATAATATAGTAAAGTATAAAATATATGTATATAAATAGTATTACTACTGAAACCGTGAACCTCATGGATGAATGGACTCACACCTCAGTTTTCTCTCCTGTGAAATGGACACAGTAATACTGACATCGTCTTTTGCAAAGGGTATAGAAGTTTCATGTATTAATTCCGGTGCTCCTAGGGACCTGTGAGACTCCCCAGACCTGGGCTTGTTTTCCCTCACAGTGGAATGGTGACCACCCCAGCCCCTTGGTACTCTCTCCCTGTCTCCCCATTCCATCCAACCCGGGCGGGGTTCAGCAACATTCGCTCTGGAACGTATGAAAGCCAAACTTCCCAGAGTTTCCAATCACTGCTCTTGGATTCACAGGGAGGACCCACCTCTTCCCAAGAACTCTGGCAGGGCTGCTCAGGGACCATGACAGAGATGGAGCCTGGCTGTGAGCCCGAGATGGCGTGGACGGGACATGGGTGGAACCCGCCAGCTGGGTCCCAGGACAGAGCAGTGCAGGTGACAGACAGAGGGACGGAAGAGGGGCGTTCTAGAGTGTGAGGTACAGGATCTGCTGGGGGGGACAGGGAAGACGCCGGTTGGGGTCCCTGCCCTGCAGTAGGACACTCTGCCACTGTTGTCACGAGCAATACAAGTCTCACCCGCAGCTGAAACAATGGCCACAAAGGCTGCTGCTTCCAGTCCTGAGGGCCACCCCTGGGAACTGGAACTGTCTGCTTCCTCAGGTGCAGCCTCGATTTTCATGGGAGAAAAGCCAGCAGGCTTTTTTCGATTCCGCAGATGCCAGCAGGCCAGCTCCTCTGTTACCTCCCTCTTCCTCCAGGTCTGGTCTCTTCTCATAGGGAAACAGGCACCGGAACACACACACACACACACACACACACACACACACACACAGAAACACACACACACACACACAGAGACACCTGCACGCCCTCTCCCAGGTCTTACCTGCTCTGTCACTCTGGCCACCACATGTGGAGAGAGTGCATTCCACTTTGGGCGTGGAGTGCAGACACAAAAGAGACATGTTCACCTTCCCTACTTACAAAGAGACACTGACTGTGGAAATTTTCAAAGGAAGAGCAGTAAGGCCCTGACGCCTCGGGCTGGTTCAGGGCACAGTCTCTGGGCAACCCCAGCCCGAGGCTGAGTGCTTTGAGGGGCAGCTCCCAGAGCTTCCGAGTCCTCACTCTGCAAACTAGAAGGGATCCTGGGGGCTTGTGATGCCAGGACGACTTGCAGCTTCCCAGAGGAGGGACAGGGCCCAGAGAGGAGTCACCTCTGGCCACATGGCTCATCCCCTGGAGCCTGGTCTGGGCACAGTCTGCCGGGTGCGATGTAGGGTAGCCGAAGCCCTAAGGAGGGATGCGTTTCCAGGAATGTGTGTCAGCCTCCGGAGCTTGTTACCTGAGAAGAACCAGCAGGAGAAGTCAGCAAGCTCCGAGGCCCACCTCTGCTCACCACAAGGTGGCAACAGCGCTTTGTAGGAGCCCCAGCTTGAGGGGTGGCGTCCAGCGCTAAGGACCGGACCTCACCTCCAGAGCCCCGATGGTCTGGTATTCCTTTAATGTCTTCAGGTGAGGCTGAGACTTCGTTTCATGTGGGCCTGGGTGTGCCTCTCTTTCCTGTCTGATTGCCTTAACTCGGTCTGACTTGCACCTGCTGACCAGTTCTGATTTCCCCCCGCCTCCCTTCAGCTCTTCCATAAGCTCTGTGGCAGTGTGGAGGACAGGAGGACAGAGTTCTACTCACGGGACTCTCAAAAGGCCAGTGGGAAGATGAGCCAGAGATCAAAACCCCATCAGACAACAGATGAATACATGTAAGTCAGTGCCCTGTGCGCTGCTGAAGTTACATTGTTCATTTTAGGAGAAGAGTGAAAGTAGCTTTTCCACCTGGAAACAATATTACTTGACTCGGGCACCTTCTCTACAGCAGCACCCTTTTGCCCCTGTGCTTTTTTTTACTAGTTATTAGTTAATTTTTAAAAATTTTATGTTATATTGGAGTATAGTTGATTAACAATGTTGTGTTAGTTTCAGGTGTACAGCAAAGTGATTCAGTTATACGTACACATATATCTATTCTTTTCTCATTTAAGTTATTGCAGAGTGTTGAGCAGAGTTCCCTGTGCTATACAGTAGGTCCTTGTTGGTTATCTGTTTTTTTTTTTTTTTTTTTTTTGTGGTACACGGGCCTCTCACTGCCGTGGCCTCTCCCGCCGTGGAGCACAGGCTCCGGACGCACAGGCTCAGCGGCCATGGCTCACGGTCCCAGCCGCTCCGCGGCATGCGGAATCCTCCCAGACCAGGTTACGAACCCGTGTCCCCTGCACCGGCAGGCGGACTCCCAACCACTGCGCCACCAGGGAAGTCCTGGTTATCTGTTTTAAATATAGCAGCGTGTATATGTCAGTCCCAAACTCCCAATCTATCCCTTCCTCTCACCCTTCCCCCCCAGGACCGTAAGTCTGTTTTCTAAGCCTGTGAGTCTGTTTCTGTTTTGTAAATAAGTTCATTTTTATCATTTTTGAAAGATTCTGCATATAAGGGATGTCATATGATACTTTGTCTTTCATGAATGTGTTGACTGCATGAATGAATGGTGTGAGTAAATCAATGAATGAAGAAATGGAAGTTGGGTGAGGAGGGGCAAACCCCTCACTGCATGCCTCTGGCTGGCCCAACCGTGTGTGTCCAGGACACAGCTGTTCACAGATACCCAAGAAGTCAACCCTGCAACTTGGGAAACAGCCATGAGGAAGCCTTAACACGTCCTCTGCTTTGTGCTGTCTGTGCCCTGTTGGGGGTCCTGGTGAAAGGTGGGCTGTCTTAATGTAAAAATGAACATCTCTACCCATCAGAGGCATGGCTCAGGACCCTCTGCTTGCTGCCCAAAAGAAAGACTTTGCAGACAACTCTGGTCAAGGGCAAATAGTAAACATATTTTTTGTTGATTAACTACAAAAGCAATGCATATGTGTGTATATATATATGTCTCCAGTCTTCCTTATTCACCAGTTCCATTATGTGGATTTTTCTACTCACTAAAATTTATTTGTGACCCACGAATCAATAGACATGGTGCTTTCACAGCCATTTGTGGACATGGGCAGAGGGACAAAAGATTTGAGTCACCCATGAGCACAGCCCCAGCTGAGGTCAAACAAAGTGATGCTGTTTCAGCTCTCATACTGTCAACAAGGATCCTTTCCCCCATCTCACGAGTGCCACGTTTTTTGCATTTTTGTGCTTTTTGTTGGTGCTTTTGTTGTTTAAAATGGCCCCCAAGCGTAGTGCTGAAAAATCTGTCTAGTGTTGCCAAATCAAAGAAGGCTGTGCTGTGCGTTACAGAAAAAATACACGTGTTAGGTAAGCTTCATTCAGGTCTGAGTTACAGAGCTGTTGGCTGTGAGTTCAGTGTTAATGGATCAACAAAATATGTTAAATCAGGTGTCTTTATACAGAATCACACATAAAACAAGGTTATGGATTGATTGGCTAATGAAAATATTTTGACCAGAGACTCTCAGGAACCTGACCTCATATTTCCCCTAGAAGCAACGGCTCAGTGTTCTGTATTTCAGTGTTCTCATTGACTTTATAGAACATAACTACTGCAAATGACAAGAATTGACTGGAGATATATATATATATACTTTTTCAGTATAAAATTGAAAGATTATAAATACATATATAAATATAAAGTAATAAAACATGTAATCTCCCTTTATCCATTTTCCTTCTCTAATCCTGGTTCTCTTTCATAAGGAACCATTGTTAACCATTTAGGGTGGGTCCTCCCATGCCTTCTTCTATTAATTTACATTCTTAAATACATATATGTATATATATAATTTTTATGAGCATATTTTATGAAGGGAATTTTATACATATACAATATGTGATTTGCCCTTTATCACTTAGATTAGGGTCAGCAATTTCTTTTCTGTAAAAGGCCAGATAATAAATATTTTTGGCTTTGGGAACCATATGGTCCCTGTCACCTGTACTCAATTCTGCCGCCGCATCAAGAAATCAGCCTAGGGACTTCCCTGGTGGTGCAGTGGTTAAAAATCCGCCTGCCAATGCAGGGGTCACAGATTCGATCCCTTGTCTGGGAAGATCCCACGTGCCGTGGAGCAACTAAGCCCGTGCACCACAACTACTGAGCCTGTACTGTAGAGCCCACGAGCCACAACTACCGAGCCCGCATGCCACAACTACTGTAGCCCACGTGCCTAGAGCCGGTGCTCTGCATCAAGAGAAGCCACGGCAATGAGAAGCCCGCGCACCGCAACGAAGAGTAGCCCCTGTTTGCCACAACTAGAGGAAGCCAATGTGCAGCAACAAAGGCCTAACACAGCCAAAAATAAATAAATATATAAGTTTATTTTTTAAAAAATCAGCCATAGACAATATGTAAATGAATGGGGGTAGCTATGTTCCAGTAAAACTTTATTTATGGAAACTGAAGTTTGAATTTCATGTAATTTTCAATATTGCAAAATACTACTCTTCTTTTGATTGCATTTCAACCATTTAAAAATGTAAAAACGATTCTTAGCTCGTGGGCGGTACATTCACAGACAGGGGTTGGATCTGGCTTGTGGCACTTAGTTTACCGACCCCTGACGTAGATTATATGTTGGAGATCTCTTCCTGTTAATACATGGAGATCTACCTCATTGTTTTAATGGCTACCCAGTATTCCATTGTATGAATTTACCTCAATTTATTTAAAAAAATTTTTTTTATTTTTCCCATCACCATGTATTTTATTTATATCAGCTAGATATTTACTGATACAAAAATACAGGGACCAGGCAGACTGAAAGTGGAGGCAATGCCACCCTCACTGCAAAACCCTCCAGCTCCTTGAGCTATGTGTACTTTCCCAAACGCTTTCTCGAAGGCTTTAAATAGTTGAAAGTATTTCTACGTGGCAATGACTCCACGGCACTGTATGCACCAGGACTGGACGAGGGCTCAGTATCTGTACTTGGTGGAGTAGTCCTTCGGAGACACGACCAGGCCGCGACCCTTCCGGCCCCCCCCCACCCCCGTACGCCGTCTCGATGATGTCGATCATCTCCTGCTTGTCTTCCATGGCCCAGTTGATCTTGTTGTTGTTGCCAGTACCCAGGTCGATCACGATGTGTTTGTTCCTGAAGAAAAACGTGACAGTGCACGGATCGTATAACTCATACATTTTGTTGAAGTCAGGTACTTCTGTAATATCCACAAGATAAATAACTGAGGAATTTTTAACTTTTAAAACAGCTGGGGTATCCAAACAGGGCTCACAGCAAGATGAGGAAGATCCCCCGTTATCTGCCGTTTCTTTTCAGGTATGCTGCACAGAACCTCGTCCATCTTCATACAAGTAGGGTCCCAGTCGTGTCCAAACCGAATGACGACCACGCGGTCTTCTTCCGAGAGGATGGCCTGATCCGCTTGCCAGCCATTGTACAGGTGCGGGAGTATGTACATCTTGGGGCCGACGGGTCTGCGGGAGGGAACCACCGGCCAGCTCCTCCCAGCTCCAGCGCGGGGCACCCACCCCATGGAGCCTCACCCTGCGGAGCCCCCACCCCACGGGGCCTCACCCCGCAGGGCAGTCGGTGCGCTGCCGAGAAGGCCAGGCCCGCGTCCACCTCGTCCCCAGACCCCGACCCCACCAACGGATCGTCTCCGCCCCGCGGCCCAGAACCCAGGGCTAAGGGACCCTTGGGGTTGTACACCTACGCCTCCCTTGCCACCCCCTCCCTCCCCCGGCCCGGCACCTGAATTTACCTCAATTTATATAGCTATTTCCTTATCGATGGACGTGCAGATTATTCCCAATATTTCACTATAGCAGAATATCCTGTTCATACATCTTGAGGCATATGTATTTCTGTGGAGTGGGATTCTAGAATTGGAACTCCCAGTCCGTCCCTCCCCCACGCCCCTCCCCCTTGGCAACCACAAGTCTGTTCTCTATGTCTGTGAGTCTGTTTCTGTTTCGTAGATAAGCTTATTGGTCACCCTAATTTTAAGCAGGCGAGTGATATGGTCAGATTTGCTTTTTTGGTATAACTTTGTGTTGTAAGAATAATTTTAGATTCAGAGAAAAGTTGGCAAAGATAGGACAGAGAGTTCAGTTTACCCATCCCCCCAGTTCCTCCTATTGTTAATGTCTTAGATACATTTGTCAACACTAGGAGATTCACATCGATATATTACTATTAACTAAATTTCAGGCTCTGTTCAGATTTCCCCAGTTTTTCTACCGATGCTCTTCTTCTGTACCAGGGTCCCATCCAGGATCCCACATTTAGAAGTTCTGTTTTTAGGAAGATAAACAGTAGCCATGGTCTGCAGGGTGGACTGGAGAGGCTGGGGTCTGGGGGCCAGGGGACCTGGGACGAAGTTGGTCAGGAGCCTGGTGGGAGGGGTTGAGGTCAGGCATTCCAGCTGGTGCCGAAGGGGAGCAGGGAGGGGCGATACAGACCTAGAAGGTTAGGAGGTAGACCTGACGGGATCAGTCTGTCTAATAAGTGAAGCTGAAATGTCACCATGTGTTGCTGCGACACCTCATCCAGTCACCCAAGCGGCAGATGATTATTGAGCCCCTACCAGGTGGCGGGCACTGATGTTCTCTGGACCCCGGACTCTGGGTTCCACCTGCCACTCTCGTACATCTCCATCTTTAGCCTGGTTTTCCCATTTCACTGCCTGGGAGTATGCTAAAACCAAACTCCACTCCTTAAAAGAAGTCCAACACCAAAAGAATTTTCACAGCCTGTCCTTACTGCTGCCAAGAATATATATTGCCAATTTCCAGTGGAAGCTCAAATGTCCCTTTGTAATAACCTGGCCTCCAGGCACTAAGTTTGAGAGGTCACCACAAGTTGGGACTACGCCTGGGGGACCGAGGGCCGTGGTGCCCAGCGACAGCTGGGGAGGGGAGGCAGGTACCAGGCGGTGATGGACCCTGAGACCCAGGGGGTCCTGGATGCTCATTCCCTTGGGTTGCAGCCCGGGATTAAGAAAAAAAATCCAGAGAAATCCTGGTTGGCATGTTTCTAGCCCAGATGGAAGAGAAATAGGACAAACTGCTAAAAGGTTCCAAAACCAACACATGAGAAGTACCTGCTGCCAGCAAATTCGAGGTATGTTGGCATGTGCAGCAGAAGAGAAATGTGTTCACCCCGATGGAAAGGGGAAGACAAGAAGACGGACGGCTGCTGAGAGAAGGTGGGGTGCTCCTTGCCAACTGCCAAACGCCAGCTCTGGGAAGAACGGCTGCTTCCAAACGACCGCGCGGGACTGGGGCGAGCCAGGAGGAAGGGGCGCAGACAGCCAGGCGACAGGCATCTCGAGTGTGGGGCTCGTGGCTTGTCAGCCCCACTCCATTCGGCTGTGCCCTCAGCCACTCGGCCTGCCTTTCCGCACCAGCTCAGGGGGCGTTCTGTCCCCACATTATTTCTGGCCCGGCCCCTCCCTCAGAAGGGCTCCCTCTCTTCCATCCTCTCCTAACTCACACTCTACCCATCTTTGCGGGCATTTGTTGCCTGGGGCACATCTCTCTGCACACCGTCCCTACATTCGGGGTATCTCCCACATTACAAATCCTGCGTTATCAAGGGAGAAGCTAGAAAACATCTCTAGACCTCTGTGCCTTGAATTGTACCTGACGCGTCCACATGAGAATTGGGTTTGAGGTGGTACCCCCATCAGGGGAACCACAAGGGGGCAGCAGAGACCCTTGATTCTGGAGGGTGTAGGGTTGAGCTCCTGGTTTCCAGGGCAGAGGGTCCTAGGTCCAGAGTGGCTGTGGGGTCTTCTCTAAGAAACTCCTTTTTGTGGTTGGGTACTTTATGGCTGATGGCTTCAGAGTCAGGCCCTCCTGCACATTTTGCCAGTTCTCTAATCGTCTTGATTAAACTTTTTCCCCTTAAATGAACAAGAATGGATTCTGTTGTTTGCAACTAAGGATTGTGGCTATTACTCCATCTGTCTTAGTCATTTGGGGCGGCTATAACATGATACCACAGACTGGGTGGTGTAAACAACAGACATTTATTTCTCGCAGTTCTGGAGGCTGGGAAGTCCAAGATCAAGGTGCCAGCAGATCTGGTGCTGGGGAGGGCCCTCTTCCTGGCTTGCAGATGGCCATCTTCTTGTAACCTCACATGGTGGAGAGGGGTATCATCTCTCCTCTCGTAAGGGCACTAATGCCATTCATGAGGTCCCCACCCTCTAACCTAATCACTGGCCAAAGGCCCCCCATCTAATGCCATCACATTGGGGAATGGGCTTCAACCTATGAATTTTGTGGGGGACACAAACATTCCATCCGTAGCACCACCCTTCAAGAGCAGCTGAAGAAACTTCTATGACCCTGTCCGGAGCCTTGGGTTCTGCAGATGTGCCTGTCTTCAATGCCACCCCATCTCATATTAAATTGCCTATCGTTTCCTGGTGTTTGCAGTAGTTGGGCTGCCTCTTCACTGGTTGGAAACATCTAGAAGCAGTGAGCCTGTCTTTTCAATTGTCTCGTTTGTAGCATCTCATAGCCGGAAAGGGATTGAGAGGATATTGGCCAATCCACCCAACTTACAGGCAAGATGGGGCTCAGAGCAGTGACCAGTGGAGTGACTTGCCAAGGGCTGGAAAGAGCAGAAGCAGGAGAACTAGAGCCAGGCCTTTTCTCCTGTCGCCTCCTGGAAGGATGCTGAGCCCGCATAGGGAATTTATGGGGAAGACGCGTCATGGCAGTACTTGAATTTAAACAGGACCTTCAGAGGAGTTCAAAATGCTTCATGGACCTGTGAGTTCCAGATTGTATAACTTATATTCCTGGGAAGTACAAAGAGAAGAGAAACCCTCTTCTGTTTACAGCAGGGAAAACTGAGGTCCGAAGGAACTGATTTGCCCAAGATCAGTATCAGTTAGAAGTCTCCAGCTCCTTGGATTCCCAAGTCTGTTTCAGGAAAACCATAGGATGTGGGTTCCTATAATGGAAACCCAAGAAGTGTTTGAGACTGCCGCCTGAGACCCACCCCCTGAATAATGCTGAGTCCTTAGGTGTTCCTTGGAGAGGGGAGGATGGAAAGTCCCTGTATTAGGTACCCATCGCTGCTAACACATCTCTCCAAAGCTTGTGTTTTAAAACGACCCCGGGCATTTATTATCTCACAGTTTCTGTGGGTCAGGAATTTGGGGGCAGTCACAGGATGCCAGTGGCTGGGATCATCTTGAAACCTCCTTTGTGAATATGCCTGGTTCTCAACTGGGAAACTGGAATGGCTGGGGGCACAGGCATCTCTCTCTATCTCTGTCTCTTTGCAGTTTTTCCAGCAAGGTGGCTTTAGGGCAGCTCAGGGGTCCAAAGGTGTGTGTTCTGCGAGAACGTGCCAGTCCTAGCCCTAGAGTCGCGTTAACATCACCTCCACTGCAGTTTGTACTTCAGTGAGTTAGAAGTGAGTTACGGAGCTGGCTGTATTCAAACGGAGGTGAGTGAGGCATCATATCTTTACGGGAAGGGAGTAAAGAATTTGAGGATATGTTTTAGAACCACCGCAGACTCCAAGTTCCAGAAAGTGAAGTGATTTCCCCTAGTTATATGACTAATGGGTCAGTGAGCGGGACCTGGATAGGAACAGGACAACCACTGGCTCATTGTCTTTTTAACAACCAGCATTAAAGTACTGAGAGAGAGCCAGAGAAGGAGGTCTGATTTGGATTTTCTTTAGGGTGTTACCTCATTTTTAAGCTGCTTAAACAAACAGCAGACAAACATACCCTTAATGAATCACTGCTAGTAATAATTGTGCTCATGCCCCTTTATATTTGTGTAACACTTGGTCTAGACCCACACTGAATGGCTTGTTTAAGATCGGATAGCAAGTCAGGTCAGAAACAGAATTAGAGCCAGAACCCCGGGGGTCCTTATTCTTTTTTTTTTTTTTAATTTTATTGTTGATTTCTCTTTGCTTTGCTGTGTTGGCAACCCCCCAGGGTAAACCGTCTACTCCTTTATGAGAATATTCTCATTGCGTCTTCCCTCAATAGCAGCTGTGGTGCCCATCGCTGACTCCTGGGCAGCTGCAGACCGGATAACAACTGGGCAGCGTGGCTCTGGCTGTCGCCAGGCAGGGCAAAGTGTCGCAAGGTTAGGGGAACAGCAGAAAGTACCGGAACTAGCTCCCTGATCTCATAGGTTCAGAAACCAAGGCAGGGTGGGCTGGTGGGCTCTTGCTTAAGTCCTTTGATGAATCATGAAAAGGGTGGCATTCAAATCCAGGTCTCAGTGTAAAATCTAGATCCCACCCCCCATTTGGATTCCTGTGTATTTCTGAAATGAAAAGCAAGCTGGTTTTGAAAAAGCTAGTTATCATGGATTTGCTTGCTACAGAGACCCTGGAGGAAATGTTACTTTGGGCAACTTACCAAATCAATCCATCAATCAACATGTAATTATTGACCGCTGTCTGTTGACTCAGCTTTGTGCTAGGCGTGGATGATACTGGACGTAAAATCTTGGTTTATACCGTATTTACAGTGATGGTTCCTGGCTTCAAATACCTTTATGAACCCAACTCCACGGAACATGCTATTCTTGATCCCATGGATCGCCCCAAATGGTCTAATCTCAGAGAAATCACACCTCCACCAGTACTTTCTAGGAAAAACAAATAGTTAATACGTAGTGTGCTTTTCTAAAAAACACACATACGCGTGACGGCAGTGAACTTAAGCACTATTGAAAAATCCGAAATGTATGGCAGCTTTCTAATTAAAAAGATTATTTCCTGCAAACTCAGATGGAATATCCTTCTCCTGCTTCTATGTTTTTTTTTTTTTTTTTCTGTGAAACAAACTCTCTGCAAGAAATGTGAAATTTATTATGAGAGGGAACGTGCTAACTATCCAAACATCCTAGTCAGCCTGAGGAAACGAGGCAATGATGACTTGGAAAACACTTCCCTTTACACACACAGCCATTCACACGCGTCCAGGCTCAGCCCATCCTCCTGGCCCAGCTCAGCCTCTCAGCAGACTCTGTCGGCAGGGGGCATGTCTGCTGAATCAGAGCAACGCGGATGCAAATCACCTATTGGATCTCTTGCTCTCACCACCAGACTAATCCAAACTCCAGCTTTGTCTATCGTACATCCTCCATGACTTTTCCCAGCCAAGGTTTCAATGACTCAAGTTCCACCATGTTCCCTGGAGGGGTTATACCGTAGCCAAATAGAACGAACTTACCATTTGGAATTTTTTTTTCCCTTTGATTGAATCTAATTTTCCTCTCCTTCTTTTCCTACTGTCATGTGCTTGCTGGATCCCTTAGGACCACCCACTGTGCCTGCTCATCAAACACGTAGACTGGAATTTCCCAACATTATTTGGTCTCTGACACACTTTCTGAATTGTCAGCAGTTATGCCTGTGGCACTGGGGTCCGTCCCATCCCTTAGACTCAGACATGCTCCAGGTACAGCCATCTGTCTGACCACACTGTTGATTCTCTAATATGTACACATACAAACATTACCTCTTTGTGCCAGGGTCCCACAGCCCTACTCTCAATCTCTGAGCCAAATTTAGAATGGTGGAGGAAGAAAATGCAGAATGTGGCAAAACAGGAAGAATGTCTTTGAGACCCAGAAAAAGGTTAGGCTGTGCCGGCTAAGAATCACGGTCAAATATGAACCTAAAGAAAGTGAAACTCTAACTCACTTAATTTTCCCCCTTAGGCATTTTTATTCTTTCTTTGCACATTCTTGCTACTTCATTTTGAAATTCAACGACAATTTTCTAAGTCTTCCTTCTAAACTTTAACCCAAAATTAACCATGTCTAATTACAGGCGAATTGAATCCTTTGGCTGTTTCACTTAATCATAATATGGAAAATAAGCCTGATGTTATTTATTGATAAATGTACCAAAATGTATATAGTCTTGCTTAATTCCAAGACATAGTACAGAGCCCATCATACAGGTGAGAAAACTGAGGCTTAAAGATGTAAAGTAACTTGTGACAGTCATAGGCTTGGAATTAGAGTTCAGATGAACTGGAGAACATAACCACTAGCAACACAAACAAACAAAATCATCTTGGAATGACCAAGGAGAAAGTTATGATAGAGGTGGACGAGGAACCAGACACACCCACGCAATTCAGCACTGCTGAGTTTCTGTCTGCTGTTCCACCATGCTGCATGTAGAACCATATGTGTCACACCCATTTTCAGATCCCGGTGACAGCTGTTAGGTCCAGATGTACTCATGTGCACGTCACTCACATAGATGTCAACGCTGCATCAAAATCGGCCGGGTCCAAGTCATCAGGTGTAGGCAGTCATGGGTAATTAGGACTTAGTCTGTAGGGAAGGCATCCAGACCTGGGTCCTGGAGTGCTTTTTGCTTTACTTTTACTTTTGAAAGTCTCATCAGGGCTGAAAAGGATGCCAGGGGCTCCATCCAACTCTGCAGCTGATCTACCAAACACATAGTGAATCAGAGTGTCTGGGTGAGTTACCCAGAGGTGCCTGCCTCAGGGATGAACAGAAAGAGCTCTGATCCCGGGGCTGCCACTTAACTTTTTTAGAACTCTGTTTTCAGAATCTCTGTTTTCTGTGCTTCGGTTCCCCAATCCATACGACGGATCAGGATCAATACTATCTCTTCTCTCCCTTTCTCAGAAGGATATTGACCCCCAAGGACAAAACAGAACTACCCCTGCTGTTTTTTGCTATGTCATCTGGGAGCAGGGCATGTTTCCCATTGATTCTCCGTCGGGAGGAACGGCGAGGTTCCGCGCTTCAACGCCTCGCAGAGGCTCCGAAACTTGTTGGTCCCAGCAGGCTAGTGCCCAGGTTGTTGGCCCCATTGGCACACTCTGAGGTCCTGCTGCTTTTCACATGCTTCATCTCCAAGCATCCAAATTCCACCCTTTCTATCTTTGCACCTCAGCTCAAATCCTGAATCTGAGGCTTGGGGTCAGTCCTAAGTTCTGGGCCACTCTCAGCTCTTATGCCTCTGTCCTATTTCTTCCTTAACTTTTGAAACTCTGATTAGACATATCTTGGACCTGTTCACTCTGTCTTCTATGGCCTTTAACTTCTTTTACATTTTCCACCTCTTTATCGCATAGGGCTACCTTCTGTACCATTTCTCCAGTACTATCTTCCAGGTCACAAAGTCTCTCTTTGTGTGCTGGTTTGCTGCTCAATTGTCTCCATTGAGTTTTTAATTTCTATTTTATTTTATTTCCAGACTTTTATTTTATAGAAGTTCTTTTTTTATTCATTTATAAATCTGAGGACCCTTCACTCATATTTAAAAGATTCTCTGCCATTTATTGAAAATAGGTTATATTCCATCTGATAATTCCCAAACCAGAAGTCTTTGCAGGCTGATTCTGCTGTCATTTCTGCTGGCTCTTGATCTTGGTGCCTTGTTTCCTTATACTTGTAGTGATTTCTAGCTGCAAGTTTCTCATCTTCCTTAGAAATCGCTGGGAAGGGGCTTCCCTGGTGGTGCAGTGATTAAGAGTCCTCCTGCTGATTGCAGGGGACACGGGTTCGTGCCCGGGGCCAGGAAGATCCCACATGCCGTGGAGCGGCTGGGCCCGTGAGCCACGGCCGCTGAGCCTGCACATCCAGAGCCTGTGCTCCGCAGTGGGAGAGGCCACGACAGTGAGAGGCCTGCGTACCGAGAAAAAAAAAAAAAAGAAAAGAAAAAAAAAAAAGAAAAGAAATTGCTGGGAATTCTTGGAGGCCTAGGGAAAAGGTGAACACCTTCAAATAAAATTTCTGTTTGCTTTTTCCTTAGTTGTCTAGTCTGGGATCGCTTTAAACATTCTGCCTGTTTCTTTTTTTTGTTGCTTTTTTGTTTGTTTTGTTTTTTTTCAGATGACCCATGTTTAGTGAATTTAGGCTACAAATACACAAGGCTTCTGGCTTGTAGTTCTCAGGACAGATATTTCCCCCTTTGCTCCAGTGCCACGATTCAAGATAAGCAATTTTCCTAGCAGGTATTACCTGCTCCCCAAATCTGGGAAGGATGTTGGGTTTATTTCCAGTCCTTCCTTACACTAAATGTATGGCCCTTGGAAGTTCTAACTCTATGGGACATCTCCTATTAGACCATCTACCTTGGGCAGACCTGGGTTTGGTCTCCTGTCCACCAAACCTCATAAGACTCCAAACATCAATTTTCAAGTTCAGTAGATCCAGAAAATTCCTTCAAGGCAGATGCCGGCTTCAGTCCCCTTCTCAGCTTCTGATTCTGCCTTCATTTATTTACTTATTTTTTTAGCCAGAGTATTCCATACTTTCTTACTAACTCATGGAGGCATTTGAAAATAGTGAAAAAACCCCAATATTTTCCCCTGCATCTTTAGTATTTCGAGCAGGAAGTCTAGCCTGGACACCTGGTCTACCTTATTGCCAGAAGCAGAGGTCTCAGTTTAAATCCTACCTTTTCTAGGAAGCATTCCACAACCTCTTCATCCTATAGGGTTTCTTCCTCCTCAGAGCCTCAACTGGATTTAACCAAGTTAGTCATTTGGTATTGGAGGCAGCTGACTCTTAATCAGTGGGTGATGGATGGTCCCAGCTGGGAGACCATCTGAGCCTGGGTTTTTTGTTTTTTTTTTTTACTTTCTAGCCTATCCAAGACCCAGAGCTGACCCATTTACATAGGATGGTAAGCTTCCTGCTCTCCCTTTTTCCTCATGTGCCATATTTTACATTCCCCCCATTACTTTGGTTCCTCCCTGTTTTCTCTCCTCCTAAGTAAGTGAACATTATGACTATCACTGGGCAAACGTCACTCCCTCTACTTTATTTGAATGTCAACAAAATACTTCCTCATGAGCCAGGGGAGAAAAATAGCTCATTTTTCTTAACTGAATAAAAACACTTGGTCTGGGTAGTATATTTATTTATTTTTACTTTTTATTTTGAAATTTTTAATATCATTTTTAAAGGTTACACTCTGTTTGTGGTTATTACAAAATAATAGCTATATTTCTCATGTTGTACAATACGTTCTTGTCACCAAACATTGAAAGAAGAGTTAACACTTACCCTTCTGAAATTATTCCAAAATATTGCAGAGGAAGGAACACTTCTAAACTCATTCTATGAGGTCAATATCACCCTGATACCAAACCCAGACAGAGATATCACACGCACAAAAATTACAGGCCAATATCACTGATGAACATAGATGCAACAATTCTCAACAAAATACTAGCAAGCTGAATCCAACAGTACATTAAAAGGATCATACACCATGATCAAGTGGAATTTACCCCATGGATGCAAGGATGGTTCAAGATCTGCAAATCAATCAACGTGGGTAGCATATTTATACACACACGTGATGAGAATTGTGATCAGTATGTAGACCTCTGTGTTAAAGTACAAACCAATGTTTCAAATTCTAAATGTGGAGAAAGAAAAGTTAACTGAACAAATCTCAGCCCTCTATGTGACATGAACTACTGTGTTACGTAAAAAGTTGCCATTCGATTAGAAACATGGAAGACCCTTGCCTGAAATCTCTCCAAGATCTTCAACATTTATTCATTAAAAAAGAATCCATTGTGCACCTACTACGTGCCAGACACTATGTTAGTCACGGAGCCCAGTGGTGAACAAAACACACATGGTCTTTGCCCTTGTAGGGCAGGCAGTGTATGTGCATATGTACCTGAAAGGAGTTGGAACATGAGACTGGACAAGGGTAGGGGGTGGGTGGGGAAGTGTGGCTGAGTCATTAGCAAGAACAGCACAGAGCCAATGCCTTCTCAAAAATACCTAAACCAGGCCCCACTTCCAGAGAGTATGGGTAGCCCAGGCTTAGGCAATGTTTAAAGCTCCCCAGGTGATTCTAGTGACTAGCCAAAGTCGGAAACTACTGCTTGAATCAATAATTTAGGACAGAATTTCCAAGAAGGGGTCCTGGGAATGGGTCACAGACTGCAAGTTCCTCGTCCACTCATCCTCACTGCAGAGCCAGGTGTGGGACCGCCAGAGCCCCCAAGTGTGTCACCGCCTCCACAAGCAGCCTCACCTGTTTGCTGCCCTGTGCCACACAAGTGTTGTGCTGCCTGTGTGTGTCATCACGTGAAAAAGATTGGGAGGTCCTGAGTTGGAGTATCTGTACCATAGGGTTTGGTCGAGATTGGCAGAATGATCTAGTGAAAAAAATAAGAATTCTGTGTCATATAGACTTAGGTTCTGTCCCTGCTCAGCCACCGATGTACTGTGTGAGCTTGAGCAAGTTATTTAGCTTTTCTTGGCCTCAGTTTCCACATCTGTAAAATGGGACTATCACCTATTTTGCATGTTTCTTATAAGGATTAAAAATAATACCTGTAGGGACTTCTCTGCTGATCCAGTGGTTAAGACTCCACGCTTCCACTGCAGGGGACATGGGTTCGATCCCCAGTCAGGGAACTAAGGTCCCACATGCTGCGTGGAGGGGCCAAAAAAAAAAAAAAAAAAAAAAAAAAGAAGAGAAATAACACCTATAAAGCACTTAGTCCAGGAGTTGGTTCATACAGGCCAGTGTTTAGTGCAGTAGCCATCATCATTGATGTGGTTACTATTGCTGGAGAATTCTACCCAAACTTCCACCAGGGCCAGAGTCAAAAAATTAAGCATGAAAGAGAAAAAAAGATGGAGTTGTGCAGAAACATGGGACACGGTTTCCCTGAATCTCTCAGTTACGGATTGTCCCAGGGCTTCCAAGATTGGTGTAGCAACATCAGGTCAAACCCCCTGGGAAGTATTTGTGGAGACATTTCTGCCCAAGCCTGCTGCTCCGGGGGCCTCCGGGGTTTCCAGCACGTTCCTGTTTCAGAGACACTGGAGGAACCCTGAAGGTCACTCTCCTCCCTGGGCTGAGTCTGGGGGCAGTGGGAGTCACCTAGGGTCTTTCAAGCCAGGCTTCCTGGTGTCAGGAGAGGTTGGATGAGAAGCTGGGCAGGAGCTGCAGGTCCTGAAGCGGGCCTGTTTCTCCTCCCTGGGACAGGAGAGAAGGAAGGCGATGTGGGCCTGGGGCTGAAGCTACGGGCTCCACGATAGATCCAGCCTCAGGGCACTTTCTGGAGGAATGGTGGCAGTGAGACTGTAGGCTTCCTGCGTAATCAAGTCTCCCACCCAGACACTGGTGTCCTAGGGCAATGATGGCCTGAAAAGCAGAGGTGAGCGGGAATGCCAAGACACCTGCCCTCAGGCTGAAGGGACTACCAGGGCATGTTACCAAGGGGGCGATAACTGCTTGCTTTGCAGAAGGAATCTCTGACGTCACAACCGGATTTGTGTCCATGGCGAGCTGGCCCCCTGCAGTCCATCTAGAAAGTTATTCATGGGGTTGTCTTTGTCCTCTTTCCATCCCTCATGTCCCGCCCACCTCCAAGACCCTCAGCTGATTCTCTTGACATGTAATGTGCATCGCTCTTGGGCTGTTTCTTAATCTGTAACATGAGGAAGGTAATCATGACACCATCTATGCAGGTGCTGACCCCCAGGGCCTCACTGAGGCTCCAGTTCACACTTGTACCCCCAGGCTGTGCTATTTCCCAGACCAGACTTGTCTCTTCAAGAAGACGGTCAGTTCCTTGTGGGCAGGGACGGTGTCTCCCATGTCCTGTGCAGCCCCGTTACCACCTCCTGTTGGAAACAGAATCAGCCACGTGTGTTTCCTGTGCTCCTGCCATAGAGGATGGCCGGCAGCCTCTCCACCTTCACAGAAACCTGCTCCTTCTAGAAATAAGGCTGCTGGGCAGTGGGAGCCCCTCCAGCTGGGGGCGGCCAGGCTGGGTTCCTTCCTGGAGGGCAGTGGTCAGGGGAGGTGGCCACGCCTGGCTGAGCCACGCTAAGCCCCTCCCGCACTCGGGGGCTTCCTCCCGTTTCCATGGCACCTCCTTGGTGGTTTCTGGGAGCCCATCTGTGGGCAGTGCAATTGCATCCCATCCTCTTCGAGGGCTTTCTCATCCCTCCTCCTCTTCCTCTTTGATGGTCCCAGGACCTACATATGGTTCACTTTGGTATTGAAAAAAACCATTTCCTGGCCAGAGGATTCCAGCTTCCAGGAAGGCTCTCGCATGATGTGTGGGAGTCGAAAGCTGCCTGGGGGGCCTGTCTGTGGTCAGTCTGCCCTCCCCTCTCCTGGAAGCCGTCCTCTTTGACTCACCTCTCCTTCCAGTGTGACTTATATTTGCCTTGACCAGCCAGACCCCATGGGACGAAGTCTTGAAGAAGCCCGCGGCTTCCAGTCAGCTGAAAAGACCCCTCAAGGGAACCCCTCAAGACTCCCTCCATCCCAGGCCTGTCCACTCACCTGCCCAAACCCGGGGTTTGGACTAGGCCTGAGCTTCCACACTTGATCTGTGACCCATTTCTCCTCCTGATAAATGTTAAAACCCCACGACTTCTCCGCCTGCCACCAAAGGATAGTGTGACGGCTCCAGTTAAGAATGGTGATTATCTTACATACACTGCTTCCTTTGACCCTGCGGGTGGGCTCCCTCTAGGCACAGGCCAACCAGCCCAGAAGACGCTGCAGAGCTGCCCTTTCTGTCTCTTCCTCTGTGAAAACAATAGAGTCTCTTACTCTTCCCATAGGATGTCTGACAAGAATTTGAGAGAGGACGGGTGGTCCTCTCTCCCTCCTGGGGAAATGCGCGGAGGAGTTGAAGGGGGAGAGAGTCCGGGAGAGGGACCTCCGGGCAGGGAGGAGCCCCAGGGGCCAGCTTGGCTCTGGAAGGCCGAGCTCTGGCAAGAGGTCAGCTCGCAGGATCTGAGTCCTTCTCCCTCCTCTCCCCTCCTTCGCCGTGCTCTCAGACCAGTGCGGCCAGGATGACCAGAGAGGGCCTGAGAGCCCACATGGGAGGCCAGGAGAAGGGAGAGGCGGGACCCTGGGGGAGGGAGCAAAAGGTCCGGGCACTGGGAAGCCGCAGGCGGAGCAAAGAGGGCCTCCCACATCGCTGTGGACTCTTGATGGGGCAGGAGATAAGACTCAACCTTGGAGTCAAGACTGTTGGGTCCAGTGGGGCTCCCTGTTCGAGCTTGACTAATGGCAGCAAGGCTGATACACCCCCTTGAACGTCAGAGTCCGTGATTCCGTGTTTGTCACACCACATTGTGTTCCCCACTCCCACCCTGGGGATTCCAGCAGGCCTGCGTCCCCTTCCCCCGCAGAACACAGAGCCTACAGCTCTGACAGACTTTGTTCTTTGATCCTTGAGAAAGTCCTGGGTTTCCACAGTGTCTCTTTCTCAACCGCATCATGGACTTGGCTTCCCCAAGATTTTACAGATGGGACATGCCTTGAAATGGCACATTTAGGTCCCCTTGTCTACACGGCTCACCCTTGAAGCTCCCCCCATCCCCCAACCGCACTGGCAGCAGCGTTGCCACAGGCCATATGGACTTCGCTCTTCCTGCTTCCCCGCTGGCCGTGGCCTTCACGGAGACCAACCCAAACCAAAGACCCCGCTCTGTGTCTGTAACTCATGATCCATCTCCCTGTTGGAGACCCTGATCTACAAATCAGCTGCCCCCCACCCCAGCCCCCAACCCAATTCAGGGCTTCTCCACTGATGAAAATGAAGTGGGTATTTGAACAACAAAATAAATATCACTGTATTGGATTATAAGCCCAAGTCTAAAATAAATATCCGTGAGTCCATACTTGTATAAATAAATGACTGAGTAAGTAAATAAATGGGGGAGGAGAGACAAATCTTCCTACAGAAGAACTCCAAATAAAACCTAGACACTCCCTCCTCAGCTTAAGCTGTCCCCTCCTGGAGTGTAGACTGCACAGTGACTCGATTCCAGAGGGTAGAGTGTGGGAAGGGGGAAGGGGCAACTTTACGGTGGAGAACCTGGCAGACACCACGGTGGTCAAGGTGAGGTCAAGGTCCACCTCACCAGTGACAGTCGTGGTGGCAACATGTGGCCCCAGCATGACGGGACGAGGAGGCCACCTCACCTCTGTGGTTTTCTCCCAAACCCATAGCCCCAGTCTAGCCGTGAGAAAACAACAGACAAACCTAAACTGGGGGGCGTTCTACAAAATGCTTGGCCAATGCTCCTCCAAAGTGTGAAGGTCATGAAACACACACAAAAGATAGAGCAACCGGCGCAGCCCAGATGAGCCTAAGGAGACAGGATGACTGAAGGCGTTGTGGTGTCTTGGATGGGCTCCTGGAACAGAAGGAGGACATTCGTAAAATATCTGGTGAAATCCAAGTGAAGTCTGGAATTTGGTTAATAGCGATGTACCAATATTTCCCAGTTTTGACAATTGTGCCATGGAAATGTAAGACGATAACATGAGGGGAAACCGACACCGGGTGAGAAGCGTGAGGGAACATTCTGTGCTATTTTGCAACTTTTTGGGTAAATCTAAAATAATTCCAAAATAAAAAGTTTATTTACAAAGACGAGGTGGGCGGAACGAGAACATTTCTTTCTTTTGCGTGTGTGTGCTTTATTACACAATTAGTATAGAAATCTCATTAGACAGGATTCAAACAGAAGTATACAGAGCAAAACTTGAAAGTCTCCCTGTGTCCTCTGTCCCTGTCTCCCACTCGTGTCTTCAGAGCTGATGCTGTCAGTCAGGGCTCAAACCTGGGAACTGCTTTACCGCGTACTTTACCTCCATGGCACGATTGAACTTAATCTTTATAACAAATCCATTGAGGCAGGCACTGCTAGTCCCATTTTAAAGATGGAGAAACTGAGGCACATGGAAATTGAGGACATTGGTCAGGGTAGGTAATAGGTGATAGAGCTGGGATTGGAGCCCGGGTAATTGAGTGCCAGCATCCATGCTTTAACCACTTAGAGAGGAGATACCACTTCCACTGTTTGCATCCAACCCTTGGACATACACACAAGCGTGCACACACACACAAACACACCCCTTGTTGTTGGGACTAACATCCATATTGTGGGCAACTTACTTTTTATTCTTAACAACAGATCCCAGCGCACCTTCCGAGTCAGTGTCTGGACCTACCACTATCTTCCCTGATGGCTCTATGGGAGTGCTTTTCAGCCAGGGGCAATTTTGCCCCCAGGGCTCACCTGGCAAAGTCTGGAGACATTTTGGGGCATGGATGCCTGGCATGTAGAGGCCAGGGATGCTGTTGAACATCCTGTAATGCACAGGCCCATCCCCACATTGTTATTTTGGTCCAGAATTATCGGGCCCCAAATGTTGATGGTGCTGAGGTTGAAAAGCCCTGCTCTGTGGTATTCTGTGGCAAAACTGGAAAATTCCTCAGGTCCTCCCAGCTCTCACATGCCATGTGAATGCACCTCCTCTCAGCTCTAGCACTCCAGCTCTTTCTGCTCCGTCCTGTTGCATCCTTTCCTGCCATAAACTCACCCCCTCAACCCTCCTCACAGAACATTAGCACTTCTCAAAACCACACACCTCTTGCTCTGCATCTCACTTTATCCTCAACTGAACTGCAGCCTCTTGGAGAGCAGTCACGGTATCCATTTCTGTATCATGCATGGGGTCCAGCGTGCTATGAATGTTGGGAGAATCAGAAAATTCCATCACTCCCCTTCCTAAAGAAGTCTCACTATGCAAGGTGATATTTTATCCCAGGACCTCCAGCCCTGACTCCACAGTAGAATCACCTGGAGCTCTAAGTAAATACAGACGTCCAAGCCCCTTCCCAGCCACCAGCTGAATCACCGTCTCTTGGGTTGGGTCTGCACATCCCCATTTTTAAAAAGTTCCCTTGGTGATTCTAAGGCACAGCCACTGAAGACAGCCACTGGGCTGGTGAGTCACCACGGCAGAGTTATCACAAACATCTGAACCGGATTCTTGCAGTGCTTAAGATAATGCCTGGTGATAAATTCGTGTCGAAGACAGGGTCATGCCCAGTTTCTGTTCTCTAATCCAGGACTTCTCAGATTGTAATCTGCCCATGAATCACTTGGTATTGTGTTAAAATGCAGACTTGGATTTAGTAAGTCTGGGGTGGGGCCTGAGACCCTGCATTTCTTTCTCTCTTTTTAAAAATATTTATTTATTTATTTAGGCTGTACCAGGTCTTGGTTGCGTCACATGGGATCTTTAGCTGAGGAATGCAGGATCCTTTAGTTGCAGCATGCAGGCTTCTTATTTGCGGCATGTGGGCTTCTTAGTTGTGGCATGCACGGGGGATCTAGTTCCCCGACCAGGGATCGAACCCGGCCCCCTGCATTGGGAGCCCGCAGTCTTACCCACTGGACCACCAGGGAAGTCCCGAGACCCTGCATTTCTAACAAGTTCCCAGGGGATGCTGATGTTACTGGTCCAGGGCCCACACTTTGAGTAGCAAGACTTTACATGTAGTTTCAGTGGCTGGGGGCCTTCAGACTGCTCCCCAAACTTAGGCTCTGAAATGTTTGCCTGTTCCTTGGCCAAGCACCTGGCCACCCTCTTGGAAAACTGCGCCCAAGCACAGCTGAACTGGAACAAAACTGAGGAGAAATGGCAAATGTTTACCGAGAGTTAGAAAATAAAACCGAGGAATAAGGCAGGAATGTGACAACTCCTAAAGATTAAAAAAAAACAAAAACAAAAACAAAAACCAAGCAACCCAACCAGGAACTTCAGGGCCCCTTCCAGTTTTAAGAGCCTCGGCTCCAAGTCCATGAGAATGTCAGCTGAGATCCATCCAGAGCGCGATTTCCTCCCACAGACCAGGCACCTCGCTTCTGCTGCGCCAGCCACACTCTGTTCTCCATCAGTGGGATTTACGCATATGGAACCGAGTGTGGAATTGGGCCCATTACATTTAACTTCCTATCTCTGACATATTTAATACCTACTTTTCAAATAAATGAAATCCCTGTTTAGCACTGGCCTGGAAAGGTACAGTTGGTTAAGGGATTTTTCACGGGCAGTTCTGTCTGTACGAGATGGTTCTCCCAGACCCAGCGGCCTCTTGAAGAGTGACCAGAGTCTCCTGGAAACTCGGGGGCAAGGTTATAGAATAATGGAACAACTGTTATGAGCAAATGCATTTCTTAAAAGTCTCACTATAAGAAGAGCTGCTTTGTGTCAGAAATATCATCGCTAAATAGAAATGTATGTGTTTCAGAATTGCTGTGGGAGAAGTTTCTAGAAGGCACTGGATCTATGCACCTCCTTTCATTATCACCTACCTTCAAGATCCACAGAGACAAGATCTTAAGTTGGTGGAGTATAATAGTAAAGTCATATTGACTCAGCTTGGATTAATCCTTCAGGTCTTCATGACTGTTCTGAGCTGATCATCAATGACTTAGCTCAGGGGACCAGGGCGTGGAAGTGGGTGGCCGAGGCTAGAGGTCAACACTCACACTCATTCCACCTTTACCAACCGGCTAGCTGGCTAGCAGGTGTTGAGGTAGACGTACCACAGGTGTTTGGGCTGGGCCAGCACCAGAGCTCTAGAAACTGGAGCGTTTGGGGAGAAGAGGGAGGCAACCCCACTCTCTGTCCTCCACCCCCAGGACCCATTGGCAAGAGCTCATTTGCATAGGGTCTTGGTTTGGGGTTGATGGGGAAGTGGATTGTGGTCACGTCAAAGGAGGAGAGAAAAATAAAGATGGTGGAGGGAATATTGTGTGTTTCCTAGTCTTGATGGAGAGAAGCCAAGAAGCTCCTTTTAAGACCTGCTCTGTGAGCTCCCAGGGCCCAAGCACTGCTGCTTCTCAACACGGTGACAGAATGGGAGGAGGCGGGGGTCACCATTCCCCCCTTTCATTTA
Source organism: Grampus griseus (assembly GCF_964374135.1). Classification (NCBI taxonomy): domain Eukaryota; kingdom Metazoa; phylum Chordata; class Mammalia; order Artiodactyla; family Delphinidae; genus Grampus; species Grampus griseus. Next base: position 30,392,896 of record NC_139004.1, on the reverse strand, counting down.
AAAAACCAGGAATTTCTAGCCAGATCCTCTCCTGTGGTGGCAGAGGGTATGTCCCGGCCAAGCCTGTCTTTAAACCCAGTCTCTGGGTTTTGGGTCCTGGAATGAGCCGAGTGAAGGTGAGGTGGCATGCCATTAAGGTGCGCAGGGGGAACTCCATGTGAAGAATCTGGTTCTCTGCTTTGGAGTATTCCCTTTTGGCCATGCACCTCAGTTCAGGACACACCAGAGCTTCTAAAAGCAGAAGACTTAGAAAAATCAATTTGAAAAATCAAAGAGAACCAGGAGAAAAATTCATCTTTGTGATGTTGTTGCTATAAATGTCCTCAAAACCTCAGTTCAAGTTCAGGGCTCAGCTCACGCATCATCCAGGCCGGTTCTCCCACCTTCCCGCAAGTGTCCGTCGTGCCGAGATCACCTGGCCGTGCTGGCCCAGTTCTTATCGCTTCTGCTGCTGGAGGTGCTGGAGTCATCCGAGCGGCTCCCGACTGGAAAACAGATGGATGGACGGCCCCGCCCCATCCCAGCCCTGCCACAATAACAAACAGCCCTGTAAAAAGCACTTACATTTATGAACTGTTTATAAATTTACCGACATTGATTTATGACCCTTGGCTGGACCTGACATTAGACTCTTTAGGGGTATTTCTTTCTTTCTGCCTTTCTCTTTGGGATTTTTTTAAAGTGTTAATGTTACGGTTCACATTCTTAATATAGCCGCACTCCTGGAACTAGGCGGAAGACAGCTGGGAGCCCAACCAATGACCCATGGGCAGGAACCGAGACGTGATTTATGCCAAGGGCTGGGACAGAAGGCTGCTGCTGGTTGATTCAGAGACGGGCTGCTGCTCCAGGAGACCCCTGGACTCCGAGGGACATTGGGAGAAGCAAGAAGGGCACAAGCTGGATCTAGAGCTGTGTGGACCTCACTGCTTCCTAGATGCGTGACCTTTGGCAAGTGACTTGATCACCCCAAGCCCCAATTTCCTGATCTATGTAATGGGGACAGTAATACTGACCTGGGAATGGTTGTTACAAGAGTACAGGAGCAATGCTTGTCACATTCTTAACTGTGCCTCCCCTATATAGGGGCTCAGTAAATAGCGATGAGCATTATGGGGTGAAAGATGATCTGAGCTGGGCACACCAGTCTCTGGAGAACTTTCCAAACAAAGTTTAGTCCTCAGTGGCTTGACTTATTACTTATTAACCAGTCGGTGTAAAGTTTGGAGTGACGTGTGCCTTTAACCTCTCCCGTGGAGGTGTGGTCAGAGTCACTGCACACAGTGCAGACTCCTGTTCCCAGACCTGCAAAGACTGAGAAGCTTGGAGGAAGTGAGAATGAAGACATTCCCTCCATTACCCTCCCCACCATTGCTCTGCCCGTCCCCCTCACACACACCAAGAAAAACAAATCCTACTTTCACTGGGTCACTAAACTTAATTATTACCTGGGTCATTGTCTCCATCTCCCTACGTCTGCTGAGGAAAGAAGGAACTAACAATTATTGAACACGCTCAGTGGTCAAGAACTTGGCAGGACTTCTCATTTTAAATCTCATGGACCCTCTGAAGTGGGTATGGTTCCTTTTTCTCAGAGAAAGAAACTGAGGTTCAGAGTGATGAAAGTAACTTGCCCACGATCACGTAGCTAGTAAGTGGCTGAGATAAGACATAAACCCAGCCTGGCTCTCTCTCTCTCTCTCTCTCTCTCTCTCTCTCTATATATATATATATATATATATATATATATGTCTGTTTATTAAAAACAAAACAAAATAAAACACAGACTGGGGGCCTCTGAAAGCTCCTTGTGCCGTGTGAGAACCAACCCAGAGCACAGCGTGTCCTTTAGGGCAGGGAATGTCCCAAGTTAGCTGTGCCTGCTTCCCGACTGTAATCCAGACCAGCCCCACCTTTCACCACAGAGCCTAAAAGAAGAGCAGGAAAAACAAAGACAAAAGCAAAAACCTCCTGTTCTTTCCACTTGGCTGGAACCCACCGGCAGTGACACTCTTGGACACCAGGTGGCGCCCAAGTAAGGCCAAATGGGGAGCTTCAGGGGAGGCTCTTTCTGAGGGGAAAGAGAGACCCACACACTGTCAGATGGAGTGGATTAAGGTGACCGACAGCCAAAGAGAGGTGTCCCAGCTCCGGTCGGGTGACACTTCGGTGAGCAACTACGTGAGGGTGTCCTGTCTCAGCATTAAGCCCCCGAGGCCACTGTCCGGCTGCCCCAGGCAGAGGGACCAGGCAGGGGTTGTGGCCGCAGGGTCCTGCCAGCCAGGTGAGGGGCACAGGACGCGGAAGGTGTGTGTGAGGGGAGCGCTCCTTCGCTTTATCTGGGACGCCCCGTTCCCAGCCCTTCCTTGGCTCTGGGTGGCCCCCACGGTGCCCTTGTTGGATACCAGCAGATGCATGCAGTTACATCCAAGAGGCCAAGCTTGGACCCCAAGCTTCTAATCTCAGTCCAGGGAGGGCAGGAGAGGACTCTGACGTGGGGGCTGCCCCTCAGAAATGACGCTTTTCCATCCATGGCCCCCTCCCCTCTCCCACTGTCCACAGAGCCTTGATTCCAGTATGGTACCACGTTTGGGTGCAAACATGGACATCTCGGGTCCAGGGAACATGACAGCCCCCATAACGTAGCAACGTAGCTCGAGTGGAGAAAGGATAACTTGATGTGTCAATATCCCCCCTCCCTTCCTCGTCACCCCATTACTGGCACTACCTCAGCCCTTCTGGGACATGTTAATTTCAGACGTCCCAGCTTTTCTCATAAATCACTGAAAATAGTCTAGAAAGCCCAATATTCAACATGGTAGTTCCCAAAAAACTTCTCTCAGCCAGAAGTAGAATAGAACTCCTCCGTCAGCCTAAATGTTCTGGGGTTTGGTTTAGATGGTAGGGTCTCCCAAGGCGCGTGTTATCTTCCTAAGGGCTGGGAGCTGTGGGGCAGGGGAGGTGGCACTCTTTCACCCATGGCGTGCCCAGAAGGACAGGCCCCCTGCCACCTAAGCTTTCAGCCTGGAGACCCTTACGTTGCTCTCCATCTTCATGTTGTGGATTCCCAAGCCAAAGATCTTCTAGTCTCATAGAGACTGAGTTCATTCAGAGACTCATTAATTGCATGGCCAAGGGAAGGAAGGGGAAGGAAAAAAACTCATGAAAATGTTCATTTAACGTTAATTACTGCCCATACTCTTACTAATTGAAGTAGCTCTGTTGGTTTTCACTCACCTACCTGTGTGTATTTAAGATGGGATGTTGCACAGTATAAACTAAGCCACATCACAACCTAACGATCTGGAAAATCTCCGTTTAATAAACAAAGCTGGCTTTGAGTTACTCAGGAGAAACACCCGTGCCTGGTCTCTCTCTCTCTCTCTCTCTCTCTCTCTTTCACACACACACACACACACACACACACACACACACACACACACACACACACACACACACACACACACACACGGCCAAAGCATGGGAATCTCAGACCTTCTGCTCATGTCTTTTCCTCCATCGTTCAAATTAAACACGGTCTCCATCCCTTGCTTGCTCTCTTCCTCTCTCTTTCTCTTATTAAATTTATTTTTAACAGCACCTTAAAAAAATAAACACACCCCTCTGTGCCACTCTTATGCCAGGTGTAGCCAGGGGCACATTTTTACAGCTGAATTACATGACCTGAAATACAGAGCACATAATGAGGACATTGAGAGACACCCATCCACGGCACCGGGGCCAACGGCTGGTGTAATAACATTCCTGGATAGAGCAGTAGCCGGGGCAGCGTTGGAGTCAGGGCTGGAGCCCTTACTCAGCACGAGGGATTATATATATCTTGGAACTCTTTCCCGAACCTAAACATTATTGCTAAGAAAGGGATAATAGTGTGAGCGGCCATCTCTCTCCAGCCGGGGCTCGCTCACTGCTGCATTTGTGAGTTTCCACGCGAGGCTGAAGGGAACCCACCAGGCCCAGCTCGGCTCAGGACAGGGGCGAGGACGCTGCTGACCGCCTGGGAAGGCCTTGGCCTTGGAGTGGCGTTGACACGACAGTAGGATGAAGCTTGGCCCTCTGCGAGCCCAGGCTCCATCACCCAAGGGCCCCCGGAAGGTGTGACGGGCTTTTGAAGTCTTGTGAGCCGGCTCACTGTGATGACCAGGCATCACCCTGGAACCCGCAGCTATTTGGAGCTCAGATCAGAGCCGCCTTGAGCTCAGCCATCTGTGATCACAGCAAGAGCTGGGAGGGATGGAGAGAGTGTCAAGCTGCAGGGATTACAGCAACAAAGATGGCTTTTATCAGGTGGCCCATCCTAGATAGAGATTATTTTTTTGAGCTAAAATTCACATAGCATAAAATTAATCATTAACCATTTTAAAGTGAACAATTCAGTGGCATTTAGTACATTCAAAATGTTGTGCAACCATCACCTGTGTCTAGTTCCAAGACATTTTCATCACCCCAAAAGGAAACCTCTTACCCATTAAGCAGTTACTCCCTCCCACCACCCTGCCCCAGCCCCTGACAACCTGTGGTCTGCTTTCTGTCTTTTTGGATTTACCTATTCAGGATGTTTCATACAAATGGAATCATACGCGTGTGTGACTTCTTATGTAAGATACAGACTTTAAAAACTTTTATTGATGTATAATATGCATACAGTCACGGATCCTAACTGTATAGCTTGACAGATTTTCATAAATAGACCCCCCCCCAACTAACCCACACACAAATCGAGAAACAGAACATTACCAGCCCCCAGAAGCCCTTCATTCTACCTCTCAGCCCTGCTCCTCATAAAGAACCACCCTCCCGACTTCTGTGTCCTGGATTACTCTTACCTGTTTCTGTACTGTTGTGTGTGGTTGTAGCCTGTCCATCTTCATGGCTGTGTAGTATTCCATTGTGTGCCTACACCAGGATTTATAGATCCATTCAACTGCTGATGAACATTTGGGTACTTTCCAGCTTCCAAGCTATGTTTTTTTGTTTGTTTGTTTGTTTTTGCGGTACGCGGGCCTCTCACTGTTGTGGCCTCTCCCGTTGCGGAGCACAGGCTCCAGACGCGCAGCGGCCATGGCTCACGGGCCCAGCTGCTCCACGGCATGTGGGATCTTCCTGGACCGGGGCACGAACCCATGTCCCCTGCATCGGCAGGCGGACTCTCAACCACTGCGCCACCAGGGAAGCCCCAAGCTATGTATATTTAATTGACGTTCAAGTCTAATAACGTGTTGAGTGGACTTCTCAGACAATAGCAGATGAAAAGCATCGAAATAGAGGGGGTGGGGACATGTTGGTGGAGGAGGTTGGATTAAATGATCCCTGAAATTTCCATGGCTCAGACACACTATGATTTGACGCACAGTGAGAGAAGCAAGGCACCTCTCAGCATCCTCTTCCTAAATGAACTGGGGACCTTTATGGGTAAAGGGTCAGAGTTAGAAAAGCCCAGACCAGCTCCCAAGTTTCAGTCACCTGTTCTCCCCGCCATTTTGGACCCCAAACGGACAGCTGCTTCCTCTGCCCACAAGGGCACACCTCCAGGCCCACGTGGCCGTCTTGTCCTCTGCAATCTAAGTCATGCTAAGGGACAGAGAGCTCAGTGCACAGTGGGGAGAAGGTCTGACCAACTGGATAATTGGTGATCTGGGGGCTGCTCAAGGCAGTGTGTTACGAATCCTGGTTTGCTCAGGGCTTACAGTCCTAGGATGTGGTAAGCTCCAGCTCTCACCCAAACCTGGCCACCGTGCAGCGAAGACATGCTGTGAGTCCGTTGTCCATTTGGCCTTGGCCAGACCCAGGGAGACGCAGAAGGCAACCTCCAGTACATCCCTTTACAGTGTGGCTGAGGTGTGTTCTCAAATTATGCCACTTTAGAAATCAGTAGTACCTCAAAATATATTTCTCTTTCCATATATGAAATTGTGCCTTTTCCTGTTACACGGTCTGTCTCATTAGCTGCACAGCTAAAGCAGACTTTTCATCTGCAGATTCTGCCTTGGCCAGTCCTATTTCTGGAATGAAGAGGGAGAGCCCAGAGCAGGGCCCGATCTCTTGGTGACCTTGGCTCTGCTTGCTGTTTTGTCTACTCTGCTCATCCTTCAAGGTTTAAATCATCTCTGTTTCCTAGGAAACCTGCTCCAACTGCCCCTTCCCTCTGTGTCACCTCCACCTCCTGCAGCCTGGCTATCCATGGTCGCTCACTGGGCCCTTGGAGTTGCACTATGGTTTGTCTTGCCTCTGTATTTCCTTTCTCCCTTCCCAAATAGTAAGCCCCTTAAGTAGGAGGAGGAGGGGGGTGAGTGGGCCACATCTTTTGCCGGTACCTCAGCTCCTATCACAGCCCTCAGCAAGCCACAGAGTTGTTGATAACGACAGTGCGAAATAATGGTGTGATTGGGGTTTCTCCGGTGATATATTTCTGATCAGGGCTTTTAAATTCAGCATTCCGGGAAATTGAAGGCCAGAGATAGTAAGGAGGTTTGAGTTCCCTCTGCCGGATTGTGGGGGCCTGGGACCCTCTGTTGAGTCCACCCAGTGTGGCTGGGCTCCGTGGGGGAGGATGCTGAGATCAATTAGCAATGTCTGCTGTGGGCACAGAGCGGTAGGGAGTAGCAAGTATGCCACAAATTTGCCATGCTTGATCTCATCCAACTGCTTCATCTTACAGTGGAAGAGACGGAGGTGCAGAGAGGGGAAGTGACTTTATCCAAGGAAAATCAATTTCCTAAAAGGACTTTGCGTTCCGGGCGATGAGCTAACACATTGGCACCATTCACACGCGGCTGTCTTGAGCGCGGTCTCCCTAAGACTGTCTTCCGCTCCCCTTTGAGGTGGTGGATTTTGACACGGGAAGACATATTAGGAAAAGGCATGACTCAGATCTTCTGAAGCCGCTAAAGAGCATATTAAGCCATCGACAGCTTTTTCTGATTTTTGGTTTTCTTGCAGTAGTTGAACTGATATTTTTTTCTTTTTAGTGTAAACAGACTTTCCCCTCTGCAGCCAGCCAAGTGCCCTCAGTGAATCTGTTCGAGTATGGCGGCTTTTATGACTTCACAACTCAAAGACGTGAAAAAAAAGCAACTAGATGTCATAAGAATTTGTGATGCTTTCACTGAGATCAGTCCCCAAGGTTTCAGCTGGGATTTTGCTCTCTTCATTCCTCGAAATCAGCCATCGCCTAGAGTCTACTTAGCATTGGCTTCATTCTGAATTATTTTCACGACAGTTGTCTAAACATCTCTGGCCCCAAGTGGACAGTGAACTTCTCAAGGGCAGGGACCTTGACTTATTTATTACCGCGTCTCTCCCACAGCCCAGCAGACTACCTTGAACTCTGCCCATTCACGAGTTCATTCATTCACGGATGCCCGCATGCAAAAACCATCTGTGGTGTGTCTACCTTGCACTGCCAGGACTCATTATGGAGAGCACTGCGGGGATGAGATGGGCCATGCAGATACCGTTGACTGTTAAAATTCTCATGAGGCAAGGACTCCGCGGAATGTGATTTCTCTTTGCGTAGCGTGATGCCTTTCAGGGTGGTGAGCGCATCAGCACAGGAGCCCAGAGGGATCTGATTAAAGGGCAGATTTGGAAAAGCTGGGGAGAAGTGACAGCAGTTCTTTGAGGAGAAAAAGGTATCTCCAGCTTCGGAATCCCGGCTACTATTTCCCTTCTTTTATTCTTTTTCTTTCTTTTACATATTTTTATGTGAACAATTTTACACACACACACAAGAGTAGAGAGAAGGGTGTAATGAACCCCATGACCCCACCAGACATTAATGATCCTTAACTCTTGACCAATCCTATTTCATCTTTGTCTTACTCTCCGTCCCCCGCTCTGGATTACTTTGAAGCAAGGCCTGGACACCGTAGCATTTCATTCATATGTTTCAGTGTGTATTGATAAAAGAAAAGGACTATTAAAGATACCCGTAATGCCACTACATGTAAAAATGAATGACAATTCCTTAATAAACTCAAATATATAGTTCTGTAGAGTCTCATGAATGTTTCCTTTTTATTTTTAAACAGTTGAATTTTTCCTTGCTTGACTCAGTATCCAACTAAGATCCATGCATTGTGACTAGTCAGTATGTTTTTAAGTCTCTTTTAGTTTATAGCAGTAGTTCTTAACTAAGGACAATTTCGCTTCCAAGGGGCACTTGGCAATGTCTGGAGACATTTTTGGTTGTTGCCGTCGGTTTGGTGGGGGGGATGCTACTGGCATCTAGTGGATGGGGGCCAGGGATGCTGCTTACATCCTACAATGCTCAGGACAGCCCTCACAACAAAGAATTATCCTACCCCCACGTCAAGAGTGTTGACATTGAGAAACCCTGACCTGGAGGTTCCACCTCTCTCTCTTTTTTCCTTGCAGTTTCTTGGTTGAGGAAACCAGTTTGTAGAGGCCCTGCAGAGTCCCCCTGCTCTGGATGTGCTCCGTGTACCTCTGTGATGTACTTCGACACATCCTTCTGAACTCGGAATGTTCTACAACTTGGTGATTCAATCAGCCCACGTTTCCTCAAGGTGGGTCCTGTGCCTGGGCCCCTCACACACATGGGCATGGTCCTCAGTGGTCGCACCCCCTGCTCGCCTTCAGCTGGGTCCCTGTGCTGTTGGCCGACCTGCCTTGCAGTCAGGGCCCGCCTGTGGGAACCGCCGCGGGAGCCCTCGGGTCACAGGAGAGGCACTGGCGGAGGGCAGGGACTCTCCCGGTGGCCCCATTTGGCCTCCCTATGCATCCATCACCCAAGAGGGCGAGTCATCCTCCAACTTAAGCAAAACATCTGTCCTTTTGTGGTTTTGAATTTGACACTAAGAAACTTGACATTTACACAGATGCAGGCTTTCAAAGCAGGTTCCAGGAATTAAAGTTATTCTTAATCAAATTAGCCCTTAGAACAACCTGGAAGCTCTGGTTTCTGCAGTGGGCACGCTGTCTGTCCCCAGATCTACAGGAGGTATTTCACACACAGCCCACCCAGCGTCCCCCACCAGTTGTCCAAAAGCCAGATTCCTGCCACCCCAACAGTTGAGGACAAAGCCACAGAGACAAAGGTAGAGAACAAGGCTCCTGCATTGGGAGGAAAACAGCTCAGGGCTCTGCAAGTTAGTTTTTAATACCGGAGAGGCTCTCCAATAATTGGGCATGAAATAAGACACAGGTCAACAGCCAGAGGTGAGAATTGACAGCAGAAGAACAAACAGGACTATTTTAAAACCCCGGTGATCTGAGCCTGTTTAGGGTGGTGATAAATAGCCTTACTCATGTAGCCCCAGGGCTGTAATTACCACCTCGGTCATCAGAACTGAGGGCGCCGTCTAAGGCATCAGAAAGGAAGGAAGGTGGTGCTGAGAGGTTGGAGGGCTGACTGGTTGGTCATCACTGCTCTGAGCGCCGAGGAGCACAGGGAAAGGACAGCCCCGGCCCTTGAGAGGTTCAAGTGGGCACACAGGCAGGATTTTAGTGGGGTGAGATGAATTCCCTAACTGAGGAAGCCCCCAAACCAGGTGGACAAAATGCAATCTTGGAAAGCTTCCTGGAGGAGGTTGAAGAGGAGTAGCCAAGTAGAAGGGGGACAGAAGGACCCAGTCACTCTTACCAGCAAGGAGTGTGGTCTGGAGTACTGCACACAGGCTGGAGGGGTGGGGTGGAGGGAGGGAGGGGAGGCCGAGCTAGGATGCTCTGTGCAACACACCAAGCATTCAAAACTTGTTCTCAGAGCCAGAGGGAATTCTGAAGATTTTAAGCAGGGGAGGGACATCGTGTGATTTACATTTTGGAAAGGTTATTTTGGACGAAAGCATCAGGGAGAGGAGAGGGACAAAAGCAGAGGTTAACTTAGCTGTTGGCGGTAATCCAGGTAAGCAAGGGAGAGTGTGTGTGCAGGCAGAAGAGACACAGAGGAGGGAAAGGGGATGACAGGATTATGTCGTTTAATCCTCCCCACACCCCTGTGGGTCAAAACCTTCTCTTTGTGAGGAGACAGCCTCCTGGAACTGTCAAGGTCATAGATAGTAAGTGATACCGTCTGGATCTGAACCCAGCTCTGACGCCCAGCCCTAAGCCTGCTGCAGGCCACCAGGGTCATCCTTCATTTTACGTCTTCAGTTACATTATGCTCAACACAATCAATATGCAGGAAATAAGGCAGAAAGGCACAATATGTTTTAGAAAGATTTCCATAAAACAAAGTATCCAAGGGCATTGTCTGGGGAAAACCTGGTCACTCAGGAGCTGGTGTTCCCAGGCTCAGTGGGGACTGTAAAAGCCGTGTTCCAGCCACTGGGAGCACGGGCTCCCAGAGAGGCCCTGTCCTTCCTGGCAGGAGAAGGGGAGTTGCCAGGGCCGTGAGCTGATCCCCTAGAAGGCCTGTGTCTGACCTAGAGACTCATGGAAAGCAGAAAAGTCTTTGGGAGAGAAGGCCTGTGTGGGTGGCCTTTGTGGAGAGCACAGACCCGGTGCTACTGCTGCAGCAAGGGGCTTCCCGGCCGAACCTGCCGCCATCAGACCCACCCCCCCAAGGGGCGCTTATTGGAAAGCACAGTGGTGCTGTGGGCAGAGGAGAATGGTATATTTCAGCCACACACACAAACACACACAATCTTTGAAAATGTAAAGAGCAAGAGGAAAATGTCTCTTTGCACCATCTGGCTTGTTCTTTAAATAGCTCATTCCAAGAAAGAAATATGCTCTCCTTGCCTTAATTTATGTTTCTACCTTTTCCTTCCAATAGGCCTGCAGAAGGAAAGGGGGACGAGGGGGGCAGGTCTCATGCCTTGCAAGGATTCGGCAATGGCTTTGGTATGCTGCTGCCTACACAGCAGTATTTAACCCAATTACAGGATAATAAGGGCTCAGACAAATTATCTGCAAATAGATATGTCTATATGTAAACCCTTGCATTTGGAACATGCGTCTGGGGCCAAAGAAAAGTTAAGCGCCTAGCGCGAGAGGGACTGAGCTGAGCTCATGGCTTTTTTTCTTTTTCCCCCAGCCCTGTACATGGAGATATTTGAGTTAGATAAATAAGAAATCCCAGGTACAGTCTAGATGGGCCGGCCTTGAAGCTGTCCAGATGAACAGTTTGGCTCTGAGACTGTTGCCTGCGCCGGCCCAGTGACCCGGGGGACTGAGGGGCTCTGGTGCTTGGCCCGGCGTGGACTTCACACAGGCTGCAGCGCCCCCGAGGCTGCCTAGCCACCCTTCTCCGGCTCCCTTCAGAGCCACCAGGACAGCCCTCCCCAGAGAAATGCTCACAGCCTGTCCCAGATGGAAAGCCTAATAAGAAAAGGCAGCGGGCTGGGCTGGAAGGGCATGGGGGCAAAAGTGTAAATTGCAAAGGAGCTGAAGCTTGCATTTTATGGTTTTAAGCCACCACCCAATGCTGAAAGAGCTTTAAAATTTCACTTTAGAGCAGAGCAGGAAACTGAGGTCCAGAGACAATGGACTTGCTCAGGCCACCCAGCTGGCTGGTGGGGGAAGCTGAGACAGAACCCAGGCACCGGGGCCCCAGTGCTGGTGCCTCTGCAGGACCCGTGCTGCCCTCAAAGCAAGGCTGGGGGTGTTGAAAACGGTTCTCGGCAACATGGCTCTGTTCTGGGAACACACTTCAAATGAGAAACTGGAATTCATGCTCTTTTTCTCCCCTAATCATTTACACCCAGAAGAAAAAGATTTTAAATATGAGGTATATAATGGGTACAATGAAAGTACAGATCGCATGATGCAAAATTCCTTTGTTGTCATGGCAGGGGAATGTTTGCATGTGCACGTGCGCACGTTGTGTGTGTGTGTGTGTGTGTGTGCGTGCGTGTGTGTGTGTCTGCAAGTGGGTCCCCCTTCTGCCCAGCACTACGACGTGTGAACCGTCCTGTTGGTTTAACAGTTCACACCTCTAGCACGGGTCTCCATCTGCCCCTCCATGACTTGCCTGTCCAGAATTTTCTCCATTATGGTGTGTTCTGCTGAACCTTAAAAACTGTCTCCCTCAGACGGGCTGTTTGCTATCTTACATAGGGCAATCGACACCAGCCCACATCCAGGCCTTGGAAAATAGTTTTGGTTCCCAGGGAGAGAGAGGTGGAGCAGCTGTAACAGCTCTCCCAGCGGTCAGGGGAGAGTGGGGCTTCTCTGGTGAGGCCTGCTAAAGACACCTTGACAATTTCCCCTGTCATTTCCAGGAATGTCTTAAATCAGTTTGAACATCTGACGGGCTTTGAGGATGGTCGTGGCAGGGTCTGGGGGGAGGCTGGACCCTGGGGAGGGGGGTGTGGGGAGGAGGGGGAGGGGAGGGAACAAACCCAGTGGCCCAGCCCCAAACGTCCCCTGTCTGACCCCTTGCAAGATGCCCCCCACCCCTGCCACCACCCAAATCTGCCCAGACCTCCTCTGGCTGGCTTCTACCACCTGTTTTTGTTTTCAATTCATTTCAGTTTCCAGAGAGCAGGGCTTCAGCTGAGCATGGAGCGGGCCGGAACGGTGGAAAGACCAGGGTGCTGTGTTTGTAGACAGGAGGCCTGGTTTTCGTTGGACGTGAGGAGGTGCCCAGGTGTTTTCATGCAGCCCCCCGTGCAGGCCTGGCCGGCCGGAGTGGATTTCGATTCTCCTTTGCCAAACTGCACTTTCAAGAGGTGTCAGATATCGAAAACCTTTTCCCCAAGCCAAAGCAAGCATTTGGGGGGGGGAAGGGTCCAGCAGGAGCTAGGGACGGTAAGAGAAGATGCTGGTGAAAAAAAAAAAAGGAAAAAAAGAAAAGGAAAAAGCAAAAGCAGAAAGAAAAGTCCCTTCACATAGTGTTCCAAGTGGGCTGTTTCTTTTTAAAATAATTGGTTAAGCCGTGCATAAAGCCAGGTAAGTCTGTTCTGCATTGCAAAGGAGCCTGGGCAGACCGAACCAGAGCTTTGTAGGACAAGGGAAGGGGCTGTGTCCGGTGACCCAAGGTGACCCGTCCCTTAAGAGACATCCAGAGGGAGAGAAATGGCAAGAGAGTGTGTAAGGGAAGTACTAGGAGGGAGGGAAGAGAAGGAGAGGGGAAGGTAAAGGAGGAGGGGGCAAGGGTGAGAGTGGGTGCAGGTCTCAGGCCCCCCACCTGCAGGATAGGCCCACAGGCTGGGCCTCTCTCATGCAAGCCTCCAAGCCTCGGTCCTTAAATATCACTCACTGCTGACTGCTGCCCCTTCTAGAGAGGGTTCAAAATTCTTCTCTCTAATGACTCATGAAAGCATAAAATTAAGACATTCTGGGAAGCCAAAGGAATCTGGTTGAAAATGTGTGTTTGGGGAATGGAAGGCATTAAAAGAATGCTTGTGTCTGGACTATTCTGTTGTTTTCTTCTCTTGTTTTCTCTTCAAATTAATGAATGAGTCACGGTCGTCTTTAGGCCTTTAAAATGCTCCAGAAAGGAGAGTTGGGGAGGGCTGGAGAGCTGACGATCTCATTTTCTCTGGCTTCTCCGACTCTTCAGACCCGCTGCTGTTTCTCTCTTCCTCTTTGCCTCTGTCTCCTGAGAAGGGCTCTTTCCCATTAATAAGGAACACGACTTGAGTACCTTTCTCCTCCCTCCTCCTGGCCCCAGGACGAGACCGCCCACCTTGGATAACATCCAGCCAAGTTACAGGGGTGTGTAGCCGGCTTCTCCCAGAATCTGGGAGGCCAGGCCAACCCCATACCTCACCGTGGAGGGTCTTGTTGGAGTCCGGCTTCTCACCACCACCTCTGATTTATCCCCTAGCGTCTGCCTTCTATCGGCTCCCCAAACCAAGGGCACCCACTCTGGGGGAGGAGAACTGGCCCTACTCCATCAGAGGGTTAAAGAACAATCCCTTAGCTTCTAGAAAGTGCAGAAGACCTCCGTCTTGCTCCTCCAGCTTCCCTCCTATACCTTAAAGACCACCCTCTCCCCGCCCCATCCGAGCCCACTCTCCAAGCCCCTTCTCCCTGCTACCAGGCCTGCCCCGCTGCCTCTCTGCCCCCAGGCATCACTCAGCCATTGGGCACTTCAGAAATACTCCACATCCCATAATTACTTCTGGAGGGAGCCTCTTCCTTCTTCTACCCCCATAAAAACGCCTCTTCCCTTACTGCTGGCGCTAGGAATTACTCCGATAAGTAACCGGAGGGGAAGAGGCAGGTCTCACATCTGAACACCCCCACAGAGGACTCCTCAGCAGAGCTTCCCCAAAGCCCTGTGTAGTTTCTGCTGACGACGTCCGGGGCCTGCCTCCCGTCCTGTGCCCCTGACCTTGCTGATGAGCTTCTGTGGCCTCTTAGCTTCTCTGGGGAGAGAAGGGAGAGGGCATGACAGACTTATTCTGTGCGCCCAGATTGACATCTTTATGCCCCACAGATCCTGAGGTCGCATCACGGGGGCCCCTGAGCCTCGTGGAGGTTGCTAGGGTGCTCGAGGTCACGTGCCTGGTCCACACCTGGCCTCGTCAGCCTACAGGGCAGGAACCACCTGTCTCCTGAGGCCTCAGAAGCATCTTCCCAAGCTCCGACTCATTCTTCTTCTTCAGAAGACAGGACTGGGCATCCAGGGCCCACTGTCCTCGGAGGCCCGGCCCACAGACTCTGCCCCAGAAGCACATTTTGGAGCCAGAATTCGGCCTCCGTATACCGGTACCGAATTGAATGTCAGAGACAGAGTTTTGGGTGAAGTAGAAGAGATCCCCGCAGGGTCCTGCTCAGTTTCAATGTTAGCTTAAGGCGAGGCAGCCTCCGGTGCCAGGATCAGACCCGCTGGGGAGGGATGTCCTGGGAGAGGGCTCGGGGAGGCCCCAAACCCTCCCCGCCCCAGCCCCCGCCCTATCCCAGCCGATGTCCAAAACGCTTCAAGTTGTTATGCCCAGCATTTACGAAGATCATTGATGCCTTATTACCAAGACGCCTAGCAACAACTACGTAAATGATTAAATATGTATCAGGTTCACACACTGTAAGTTTGATTTGATTACGACACTGCAATTCTACATACATCTATTCTGATTTTATAGGTTCTTGCTTGTTGAGTATGGTCATTGGCTCAAAATAAATTGAGGGAACGCTGTTTGTATTTGCCAGTTTCAGAGCCAGGAGAGAAAAGCTGATGTTTATGCAAGTTGTGATTATAAAATAATGACTGTGTTTTTTCAGCAAACAGACTAGGACTCCAAAGACATTCCACTGGAAAGCTCTGTCCTATTCCAGGGAGGCTGCCGTTGCTGAAGTACCGTGTGGCATCTCTTTCGGAATTGCCTTCGGAGTCCATTTGTGTGGGCCACATGGAAAAAAAATAAACCACTCTGCCTCACCTCGTTATTGACCGAAACATTCTATTACCCAGTTTGATTACTCACCTAATTCCCCGGGATTGGACTCAAATGGCTTTCAATTGCTTCTAAAGATCAGATCAACCCTCCAATAATGAGAACTAGCAATCTTTGGAGGACATTTCCAAGAATGCTGAGCAGGCTCTGGGAGCCATTCCAGAAGAATTGAGATCCCGGTGGGGTTGGAGGGCGAGGCCAGCACTGAGCTGAGCCTTGAAGGGCAGGAAAGCTCTGAATGATGATACAAACCCTCTACAATTTACCAAGTGCTTTTCTCACCCATTCTTTCTTTGGAGTCTCACAACCAGGGCAGGTGTCGTGATGGTCACCCGACTATAGATGAGGAATTTAAATCCCAAAGGAAATCACGTGTCCCAGTTACACAGCTAGCAAAGAAATAAGTCGGGACTTGAAATCAAACTTTGTGTACCTGCATGCACAGCACCCACTGTTCCCCTATCTCTGTTCTCCGTTCTCCATTCTCCGTTCTCCGTTCCCCTATCTCAGGAGGCAGAAGGTAGTCAGCTCGGCTGCCTGGAGGAGAGGATTCCTACAGAGAAGAGGTAGAAGGCCAGGCCGAGGGAGCAGGTTGGGCAGGCTTCTGGGAGGCCTTTGGAGCAGATCAATGAGCATGGCCGACGCTGACGCTGTAGCTACTGGCTATAGACCAGTGTTGGGGACCACGCAGGTCCTGTAGCCTACCTCTTTCATCTGGACGTGGATGCCAACCCCACAGGCCGGCTCACTAAACATCTGCCCCACCAGCCTTCCTGAGTCCTAGAATCTAAACTGTTGTAGCCAGAGTTCTAATGATGGCCCAGGTATGCCAAATGATGGTCCCACATAAGGCATGGAAGGCAGCAGTGAGCGAGATGAGGCGGCTGCTGGGTGTGGGGACGTCAGATTCCCTGGAGCAGGCAATTTGTCTTTTTCTGCAACCGTCCTGACTGGTCCCCAACATCACAGGTGTGGAGTTTCTACTGAAATTGTCCTACGGTGTGGTTGGGTGTGTCCTCGGTCTGAATTGTTCCTAGCTTGATTCCTTGGCCTTGCAAGACATTTTCCAGACTCCCCAGTACTCTCTAATAAATCCTTTTTCTGTGGACCAGTTAAACTGGACTCTGTTGTCTGCAACTAAGACCAACTCAGATCGATCCATCCATTGACTCAGGTCAATGTATCTGTTCATGGCCCAGACAGGTTCTTTTCTTCAAAGAATTTATTCAGAATCTACTGGTGTCAGAATTTGTGCTTTGACGCACATTTTTCTTATTTAATATGACAAGTACCTTGTGACATAATTACTCCCACTTAGAGAGAAACAAACTGAAGCTCAGAGAGGTTAAGAAACATAACTCAGGTCACACAGCTAGATGTGGACAAGATTTTTAATTTGCCTACCACTCCATGACCTAAAACTTGCAGGGTAGTTTTGAAAGAAGGGTGGATTGGTGAAGGTATATGTGTATACCTGGATGGAGGTATATGTGTCTTTTAGAGAGAGGAGGTCCAGTATGCCAGTCTGGGGGCACTTGAGGGACCCTGGCTGCACAACTTTTAGAAGGATTAGAGGCTGAGCTGCTGAGGGAGGGACTGGAGAGGAGGCTAATTGAGGCCATTCTCCTGGAGATGTCATTAGATGTGCTCTATCTTTGGGTGTGCCTTGCTTTCTAATCAACGATCGATTTTGTAAAAAAGGGGACCAGATTCCTGTAAACTGAGACCTATTTTGAAGACCCTTGGATAGCTCACTATTCACAGGACAACTATACAACCTCTCTTTGTCACAGAGAGCCTTATGTAGTCATGCTGGCCCCTCAGTTCTTCTTTGCAATTCCAGACTTTCACAGCCAGTGTCTACGTACATGGGGC